>NC_057795.1:548376868-548392799 GCF_018294505.1 Triticum aestivum | reverse complement strand
GTCGCCGTCCCCGTCGCCCTCTTCCTCTCTCCTTCTCCTCCCCCTGCCTCACCCTCTCTCTCCCTGCGCAGGAGCTTCCCCGAGCTCCTCGCCGGAGCTCCGCCGCCGCCCCGCCGTCCGCCGCCGTCGCCGCGGATCCGGTCGGGCCGGACCGGATCGGCCGTCCCCGACCTCCCCGGCACCGTCCCGCGCCCCCACCGACTTCCTCCTCGCTGGATCCGGCCTTCTCCGCCCCGGGTTCGTCTTCTCCGGCCGTCCCCGAGCCCACTCCGGCGAACCTCGAAATCCGTGCAGAAACAAGGTTGACCGCGAAAATTCCTAAATCCCCGAATATTTGGACATTTTCCTGCCCTGTTCATCATGCCATAACTCTCTGCATACAGCTCCATTTCGTGCGTGTAATATGTCAAAATGTTCGCCGTGAGATGCTCTACATTTCATTCCATTGCACCATGTTCATTTGAGCTCATCTTGATGCCTGAATCATCGTTGCAAGAGTGCTATATGATGTTAATCTGCTGAAACTGTTATAAATTGGTGATTTGTCATTTTTGTTGCATTTGATGTGTGCCTCATATGAGCATGAGCTCTACATGTGTTTTGAACTATGACATGCCATCTTTGCAGAGGTGCAATCCATGTATTTTTGTGAGTTGTGTAGTGAGTCCATCAAGCTTGTTAAGTAGGGTACTTGCTGTTACTGTTTTGCTAGTCTGAATCTGTTATTTTGTGATGCTATGTAAACCTGCTGCTACAAGTCATTCTATGCATAATCTGGAGCTGTTCACTATGGATGTTTGGTTATACAAGTCCTGCTCTATCCATCCATGCCCCTGGTTGCATTTATAGCCTGTTGTAGCTTGTTGTAATCTTTCTCTCAAGTTGCTAAATAATGTTGCTGTCAACCTGTTAACATTAAGTTTAGTTTTGCCATGTGCTTTGCTAGTGATCCATGCACCCTACGAACTTTCTCTTGCCATGCCTAGCTTCATAAATATGTTATATTGCTGTTGGTTGCCTTGTCATTCCATGTATTGCTCTGTGGTGAGTGGTTCAAGTTCACCAACATGCCTACTTATTGTTGTTCATGCCATGTATGAATCTGTCATATAACTTGCTATGTTTACATGGGTGCCATCATATCTTCTGGTCCTTTTTGGCTCATGGGTAGTAAGGGACTTTTGTTTTATGCAATTAGTAGATTCATTCCATGCCTTTGTTTGCCATGATAAGTTCCTATAGCATGTTGTTTGATAGCTCTAAACATTGCAACCTGATGTTATTTCTGCTAAATCTGAAACTGATACTATTTGCAATCTTGCCATGTCTTTTTGAGCATGTTCTAATGATTTCTGGAGATAGCTCATTGTTCATGTTTTGTTATGCTTTACCTGTACATCATGTCCATGTCTTTTGTTTTCATGTTGAGATGTCGTAGCATGTTGTTTTGGTGCTTGCAATATGCCTAGTTGCTGTTTTGGACAGATTGTTGCTATAACTTGTATAGAGTGTATGTGATGAACCGTTGCTCCGTTTTGAGTGTGATCTATATGAAACTTGCTTGAATTTGGATGTAGGTTCATATTATCATGTTGCATCCTTGTTTTGAGGTGTTTGCTTGATGTTTGTATGCATTTTGCATCAATGCCATGTTTAACTTGTTTTGCTCATATCTTCTAGGTCGTAGCTCCGAATTAAATGAACTTCATATGTAACTTGACTAGAATCTCGTGTAGATCATCTTGGTGCATCTTAACTTGCTGTTTAACAACTTGAACATAAGGTTTATTCAGATCTGGACCAATTTCGAAATTTGCATATGAGGACTTATCGGAATTGTTATATGTTGTTTCGGGCCTCATTTAAACTTGCATTGATGTGTTGCTCTTGTTTGCATCATCTCTTGCCATGAGTAGCCTCTTCTAGATTTGTCTTGCATCATTCTTAGTTGTGCATCATGTCATGTATATGTGTGGTGTGTTTACCATATTGTGTGCTTCTTCTCGATAGTTCCCGTTTCGTTGCGATATTCGTTCGTCTACGCTTGGTTCGTCTTCGTGACTTCATCTTCTTCATGGACTCATTCTTCTTCCTTGCGGGATTTCAGGCAAGATGACTACTACCCTGGATCTCACTACTATCATTGTTATGCTAGTTGTTTCGTTCTATCGCTATGCTGCATTTCCTATCACCTGTTCTTCAAGCCTCCCCAAATTGCCATGAACCTCTAACCTTTGACACCCTTCCTAGCAAATCATTGCTTGGCTATGTTACCGCTTTGCTCAGCCCCTCTTATAGCATTGTTAGTTGCAGGTGAAGTTGAAGATTGCTCCATGGTGGACAGGATTATGTTGGGATATCACAATATCTCTTATTTAATTAATGCATCTATATACTTAGTAAAGGGTGGAAGACTCGGCCTGATGCCTGGTGTTTTGTTCCACTCTTGCCGCCCTAGTTTCCGTCATACCGGTGTTATGTTCCCGGATTTTGCGTTCCTTACGCGGTTGGGTGATTTATGGGACCCCCTTGACAGTTCGCTTTGAATAAAACTCCTCCAAGAAGGCCCAACCTTGGTTTTACCATTTGCCTCACCACCACCTATACCATTCCCTTGGGTCGGCCAACCCGAGGGTAATCTTTATTTTAGCCCCCCCCCCCCCGGGCCAATGCTTGTCTAAGTGTTGGTCCGAACCAAGCCACCTGCGGGGCCACCTCGGGGAAACTCGAAGTCTGGTTTTACTCGTAGCCTGTCTCATCCGGTGTGGCCCTGAGAACGAGATATGTGCAGCTCCTATCGGGATTGTCGGCGCATCGGGCAGTCTTGCTGGTCTTATTTTACCATTGTCGAAATGTCTTATAAACCGGGATTCCAAGTCTGATCGGGTCATCCTGGGAGAAGGTATATCCTTCGTTGATCGCGAGAGCTTATCATGGGCTAAGTTGGGACACCCCTGCAGGGTATAATATTTCGAAAGCCGTGCCCGCGGTTATGTGGCAGATGGGAATTTGTTAATGTCTGATTGTAGATAACTTGACACCTGATCCGAATTAAAACGCATCAACTGCGTGTGTAGCTGTGATGGTCTCTTTTCGGCGGAGTCCGGGAAGTAAACACGGTGTTGGGTTATGATTGACGTAAGTAGGAGTTCAGGATCACTTCTTGAAAATTGCTAGCTTCACGACCGTTCCATTTGCTCTCTTCTCGCTCTTATTTTGCATATGTTAGCCACCATATCATGCTTAGTCGCTGCTGCATCCTCACCACCTTACCCCTTCCTTTCCCATTAAGCTTTCCTAGTCTTGATACCCATGGTAATGGGATTGCTGAGTCCTTGTGACTCACAGATTACTACAACAACAATTGGAGGTGTAGGTTATGTGATGATCCTGACGCGAGAGCGATGTTTGCTTGTTTTGGAGTTCTTCTTCTGTTTCTTCTTCGATCAGGGGATAGGTTCCAGGTCGGCAGCCTGGGCTAGCAGGGTGGATGTCGTTTGAGTTTCTGTTTGTGTTTCATCCGTAGTCAAATGGTGCTCTTATGTAAGACGATGTTGTATTCGTGTGGCATTGTATGCCTTATGTATGTATCCCTATCTATTATGTAATGTTGATGTAATGACATCCACCTTGCAAAAGCGTCTTCAAGATGCGCTTCTATCCTTGGTGGGACCTTCGAGTTCCTTTAGGATAGGGTCGCATCTTGGGCGTGACAGCTAAGCAGATGCAATTTAACCAAATTGGAAGCAATACAAGCTAGACATCCGGCTGGAGTGGTGAACATGATCATCTAGGACCTGAGAGCCTAGTGGGAGGCAGGCTGCTTCGCCACCATCGCGGCTTTTTAGTTGGCTTCCAGGTGATGCCTGTCTTTGCTGGGCTTGTCACTGGCTCGGCCAGTGCCCTGACTAGCTATTTGTCTTCTGGTGCTCACGGGATGGTGGTTCATGTAAAAAATATCTTTCCATATCTTAATAAAGATCGACTTCGGCCTTTCGAATACAAGCTAGACACCATATGGAACATGCAACCACATATGACACCTTGAAGTTAAAGCAAGCACCTGGGATCGTGGTTCATTGCGAGCGAGGTCATCAACTCCAGAGCAACATTTACCGTCTCCATCTGCTGACACTGCACCCTTTAAAGCGCTGTAACGTGCCGTGCCTAGCCGCGTAGAAAGCTGGCATGACTTGTCTCTTTTCTTTTTTGCTTCGCTTTCAGCAGACTCTGAAATACCCTTGCATAAAAACACAATAGTGAGAGTATGGATGAAGTGTGTGCAGAACTAGTGCACTGTAAAAGTAGCAGATAGCAGGTGGCTGAAAAATAAATGACAGGAGACATATGATAGCTCTACAATATTGCATGGCAAAAAAAATTAGATTCTACTCCGTATGATTTTGTAATATATGGGCACAGGAAATGCAGGTACTCCTCCAGCACACCACCACATGTGGTCAAATCTAAGATAACAGTCGACTGAAAATAAATAGGTCAGTCGATTTTTTTAATGAATCGTCCGATCTATAAGGAACAGGCAGATGGCCTTCGTCTACCTCCCGCCAGTCACTATTGACGATCTTTCTCAAACCGCCAGCGACCACTGGCCCAGACCCGTGCCTCCGCCGCCTCGACCTCCCATCGACCTCACACCACCGCCGTGCTTGGCAGCGCCCCCAAGCCATCCCTTTAATCCCGGCCGACCTCCAGACTGGGCGCTGGTAGCTCTAGGCCGCACACGCCCCTGAGATAAACACCAAGGCGTTGTTTCCCCAATGTAATAGTCGTACTAGCACCTGTTACGCTAGGGAATGCTCCCGTTAATTGGGAATCAACTGGCCGGAAATTGAAATTCAGCGGGGCGACGGACCTCTAGCTAAGGTGAAATAGTATTTGAGGAGAAACCTTGTGCATCGCGAGTTACTAGGAACATCTAGTATCAAGAAGAAGTGGTCAACTAGTGTCTTCTCTGGGATGAATACCATGCAAGTAGAGACGTAAGATTTGCACGAATAAGGGAAGATGGGTACCTTCTTCGGTTGCCGGTGTGGTCACCTCCACATGTCGCGCCGATCTTCTTCATTTTACTGGGGAAACCGATGTTCTGGAGGGTGCAGGCTTGGACGAACCCATGGCCAAATTGTTGATTGTGTTGCCGTGGTCGTATGTCCGCGGAGGGGAAGCAGATCCGAGGCGGCGAAGGGCGGCGTAGCAGGAGTAGCTCAGGTGCGGTGGAGGGTGGTGAAGTTGGAGCGGCATCAGTGAGCCGTAGGACGGCGTGGTTGAACTTGCTCGGGTACGGACGGCTCGGCCTCGGCTTCAACTACTAGCCGTGGAGGGTGTTGTGGTTGAGGTTGCGGTAGACAACGACGTTGGGGTATCGGCTCCGGCGTGATGGAGGAGGGCGGCGGTTGATGGGTGGGATGGGATGGCGGACGAAGGACGCCGGGGTTTCGCGGCTGGTGGAGAGGTAGTTTTGGCGCCCATGGAGTAAGAATGGGGAATCGGACGGGGTGGGGGGAACCATGTTTCGGTCTGGGACGCACTTGTTTTTGGCTTTTTTGAACAGAAGATGGGACGCACTTGTTTGAAATTTGGGGAAAGTACAAACTCCCCCCCCCCCCCGTCTTAAATTTCAGACCTACTACGGGTCAGGGGTAGGATGATAATCCCAGGTGTCCCAAATAGTAGGCGGGAGTGATTTCGGCCACGAGCATGTGTGCTTAGGCGGCCATTGTGTATGAATATTTTTCGGAGGCGGTTGCATGGCGTCTAAATGAAGCTACAAACCTACCCCGGTTTAGACCTTTGGACGTCGGGCCGATAGGTTTCACGGGTCGGAGTTATTATAAAAGTAATTTCCTTGTACTACCAAACATTGGTCTCACGCGGTTTAGGGCGAGTAGAGGATCTTTTGGCACTTCGTTCGAAATTTTGAAACACAAGCATTCACGTTTAGAGTAGTCTTGAACTATGAGGATTGACCTAAATAGACAACGTTATATTTGACCTTGTATGTTTGAAAACCTCATTATATTATCCGCTTCCTTTTGAAATTTTGCCACTTGAAAATCCTATAACTATGATTATTTTGGAATGGAGGAGCTAAATTTGAATCTATTTTGTACACGACTACATATGCTATTATGTACAAAATCAGAGCAAAGATTGGTACCCCATAGTTTAGGTATGGTTTACAATTGCCATGATATCAAATTCAAATAATTGAATGGACTTCATGTTGGATTCAATTTTTTTAAACCACCTTAGGTTGAATTCAAATGTATGCTAGTTCATAGGTAGCTATTTGTAAATGTCCATTGTGTAACTTTTGTATGTATAATGTGCTTTACACACACAACATGAACTATACTCACGTTTATATTCGATTGCTAAAGCCATGCATTGTCTGGAGTTCAAAATACTAACTATGTGGATCAATTGTGTCGAATAATAACATAGACATGCTCAAATTCGATAGAATCTAGATGTCTGATGGATCAATGACCGCTCCTTACGCGAATTGCAAATATCATGATCCCATCCTAATATTTGGATACAATTTATATCTTTAATCAATGTGTAGAGCAGTCTTTTACGTGTAGTTTCACTCTCCATCGATGGTCTCTCACACATGCTCACACACTCTCTCCCGAGGTGTCTTTCTCGCACACATGCTATAGATATAACCCTCCCTCCCTCTCATAACCATTTACAACTGTTTTCACTAACCTTTATCACAAGCACTCTACACACGCACAATCCTCATCGACCCTTTCTATATACATGGACCTGCCTACGTGTCTCATGTACGCACATTATCTTTACGCCTCTCTCTCACGCATTATCTCACACCTCTCTTCCTAATCGACGAGTATGATTCTAGCAGAGCATTCTATAGGATGCCCCTTAAAGTTAGGTTGGATGAATAGTAATATCAGGGATAAAGGGGTTACCTTAGTCCGAGAACCTAGGGTTACAAATCCTAGCCGGCTTTGTCAGTGGACACAGAGTCCTCCACAATTATGCTATCTTTGTCTTGTACAACTAGTCATCCATGGGTCTTCCTAAATGTGTCATGGGCCGACCAATGTGGTGCAGGACGGAACCGAACGAAGGGCCTCACCTCGACCCACTGGACGTCACACGGTGACACACCATCTGCCCCCACGTCTCATTATCTTCTCACACCCACACATACCAACACAAACACCACACACACAGAAAATTTCTCCTGGTGCCTCTATTCCCTCCCCCCCTTGCATATACACACTCAAGGGAATGGAATGTCTTGTCGTGACGTCATATTCGTCTCTCTCTAGACCACTCTCATTTCTCATGCTATCTCTCCCACGCCCCCCCCGTCGGCCCCTCTATCCATGCCTCTCTCGAATACGTAATATACACACACATACCTCTCTAGGCCCCGCCAAATGCATCAACTACACATTCACACATGTTACATCACGTACCTCATTGATCTAAAAAGCCATCTCTTCACGTGTATTCGCATACAACATTCCTTTTGAATAAAGTGTGGCCAAAAAATTATTTTAGAGTTTCTACATATATACAACATTACAAAGTTATATGGAGGAGTAAGAACGGTAATTTGCATTGCATGGTGCCCACAATGATATTTATTCCGCACTGTGAATTTGTATATTTTTATACTATATACAAAGTTAGTCATAATAAAGAGAAACGAAGAGCATCTCTCTCTCCATTGCATACCCCCCCCTGTACGCCCCTTTCACGTATGCACACAAAACTTCTCCAGGTCCTCTAAAAGTAAGCCCCCAGAAAATTCACACGTGTTTCATCTTTCTCTCGCGATATATGCAATGACGATCATTGTATTCGAAGCGAAAGCACGATACATACATTGGACTTCATAATCCACTCATTACGGTCACCGTTTACGTTTAGTGGTTATTATACAGTCACGGGCTCACCATACAACTTTGTATTTGCTCATGACATGACTAGTTGACCAGTTAAACGCTCCACGTGGCACTTCTAGTGTTGCATCACATTATCTCACTACCATCGTGCCCACCTGTCGACTTGTATCTACTCTACATCTACACTATTATAAAATACATAAAATACAAAATACACTCTTATAGAAAACAGAGTTGGTGATGATGGTGTGCCAGCCATCCTGCAATATAGGCCGTCCGATTTATATCTGACGGATAGGAAAGAAACTATGGCAATTTTGCAAAAAGGTACCCACATACGTCTCCACATTTGCAAATAAGGCCTTCCCTCATTCATCCTTTTCTCTCACAAGATAAACAAGTCATACAAATGCATCTTGATGTTACGTGCAACGCACGGGCATCTTCCTAGTAAGAATGAAAACAAATGACCAAAAAATATTTTGACGGTGGTTCGAAGTCATGACCGCGGGCACAGCGGACAAGGTGGCCTTGTATTGGTATGTTGAGCCGTCTGTTTTAACACATAGGAACAGGTGTGGTGATTATACACACACGCACGCATGCACACGAACTCCATCCATGCAACACTCACACAAACACAAGCACCCACGCATGCACGCAACACTCACACGTACACACGCAGCCATGCACGCACGCAACACTCACACGCACACACGCACGCATGCATGCACACACCAGTAAACCACACGACCAACACACACTTTCATGCTCAAGTGCTCAACCTACACGTACATGCGCACGCATCAGGCCCTGATAGACACATATACAACCAGGTGATTCCCGCGCATGGGTTGGAGCCTTGTCGCACCTGCGTAAATTTGTGTTTATCTGACCTTTTCCCTATGCGAACTGACAGGTGGGACCCACAAGGAACGTGGTAAATTTAACTAGTCAACATGGTGCCACGCAGACTATTTGGTCGGTCAACAGAGTGCAATCCGATGCTGAACTGTGAGCAAGTGACCAGATAATCACCGCAAAACGTATATAGTGACCGTAATCAGCTTATTATGAAGTTCGGTGACCGTATTATGCTTTTCTCTCTGTAGGCCCTCCAAAACTACACCTCTACACGTTCACGCATGTTACATCTAACAACTATGTAATACATCACTACTACTACACTCTAACACAATAAATCATATGTGTTTTTAGTTTTACTATATATCATATTGTTACTTATAATTATTCAGTTTGCATACATTAAAATTGCCTTTGAAATGTATGGCCAGTATCATCTACCGCGCGGGAAAAATCCTGCCCTTTCCTGTTTAATCGGGTTTGTATCGATGGATCGTGTGAAACAGCAAAACTATAGTACTATACAGTACAAGTGATAGTTCACTGGGCCGTCGTGTCGTCTACTCCTCTGTCATAAGAGTGGAGCGCTCGCTTTCATAAATCTTCTAGTCCCTTTCGCCGACATGTGGGACATCAAGCTACCGGTTCGACGTGCCATACCGGAATACAGTGCAGAGCAGCCGGGGTGAAACACCCCAGTCATGGCGCCGGCGTAGTGATGAGCAATGAGGCGTCAAATCAAAAAGTTGCACCTTTCCTGCAGTTAAGTTGGAGGTACGAAGTAATAATGCTAAAAAAAGAAGTTGGAGGGACGAAGCAACCATCATTTCACTCGTTGCTGAATCTGCTTCTCCCTCATCTTCTTCAACTTAACCACGTGTTGCTTCTGTTGTTGCTGCCTCATGTGGGACGCGGATCAGCATGGTAAAGCACTGACACATGGGACCGCATGTTAGCAAACCGCCAGGACAACGTCCTCCGAAAATAATAAATCTCCCCAGCCATCCGCGCGGCAAAATCACCTCCTTTTTACTAATATTTGATTCTATAATTTTTTAGATCAATTTAATTGAGATTTGTATAGATAGCACACAGGAACAAAACCAAGTGGTACGGTTAAGGGCATCCACAATGTATAGCCAAATGTGAAAATAGCTTTTGGCATCGTGGGAACCATTATGGACGGTGTTGCCAAAGCCAAAAAGATGGAACCGAAGCTCCCTGATTGATTGATTGAAGGAATAGAAAAATGCAACGTCTCTCCTCTTTCTCCCATGCTTGGACGCAGGTAGTACAATATAGAGCATAGAGTCTACTCCCATGTCCCTTCTATCACAAATCACAAAGCAGTGAGGCTTCAAATCACAAAGCATGGATGAAGGAACCATCATTTCACTCTTCGCTGACTCCGCTTCTCCATCGTCTTCTTCGAGAAACCATCTCACCGCACTAGTACTCCTAGTAGTAGTACTAGTAAAGGACTTCCTAGATGCAAATAAGGCGGCTGTCTCGGCTTGCAGGTGGCACTTGCGAACGACTTACCGTGGTCTCCCTCAATGGTGTTATCCGTCGAACGCACTTCGCCAAACCACAAAAAAAATCATCGACGTCACCGCAATGGGCAAGGAATTCAAATATAGTTACTACCTCTATTTTATTTGTACACAAGGCCAGTATATCAAAATTACAATTTGCAAAGGGCCACTAACACTAATCGAGGCAAAATTGATGGGGTTAGCAACCAAGGACATTAATATCCCCTGCATGCATGCGGAAGTGAGAAGGTTCGTTTGCATGGTGCTGCATTAATCAAGCGATGAGGAGTAAGATGGTTAGCTCTTTGGTCTTTCGAGAAAAAAATGCGCATTAATTGACACGTGAAACAAGGATTTGTATCGAAGGAAAACCCTGCCTTTCTTTTTTAACACTAGTACTCCTAGTACGTACGTACTTATCCTGTTTGGGTCTAGGCCTTGCATTGCCAAACTTCGCCACACATTTTTGCCAAGCTTGCCTAGAGTTTTCAAAATGAGAAGGAGGTACACTTGCACACGGTTGTCGCGGTCGCACCGCACCCTCACACAGTCGCTCCTGCATGCCGCGGTCGCACTGCACCCTCACACAGTCACTCCTGCACGCCGCAAACCCAACCAAGGGAACGCACCCTCACTGACACGTGTTGTCGCATGTGAACAAACCAAACTCAGCCATCCTATCGCTGACACATAATTTTCGTTCATAGAGTATGTTTATCCAACCGCATGTTGGGGAGTATCCGTACGGCCCGTGCGGTGGTCTGTTGGGGAAGAAGAAGAGGTGAGGAAGAAGGAAAGAAGGGTTAGGAGATGTAGGATATTCATCCAACTGCCTGAAATGGTAGACTGACCCAAGTCAGGAGACTTGCATAACAAATAGTATGTTTTTACATAGCAAAAGATACATAAAAACAACAACATAAAGAAAAACTATCACTGCTCGCGGAAAGAGATGGCCTCGTCGTCTTTGGCTGCCGGCGCAAACCAGCCGTCACTGCCGACGTGTGTCTCCGCACCGTGGTTGTCCTCGGCCTCCAGCTACTCGTTCAAGCGGAGCGTGCGGGCACTCTGCACGGACGAGAGCACAGCCCGGTTCAAGTCGAGGACGTCCGGTTCCGCCTGCAGGAGGGCCTCGATGACAGCGGCATCCGCACGCTCCGCATCGAGTCGAGCCTCCGCCGCCCGTTTCAAGTCCAGGACTTCCGGTTCCGCCTGCAGGAGGGCATCGATGAGAGCGGCATCCGCGTGGTCTGCGTCGAGTCCAGCCTTTGCCGCCCGGTTCATGTCCAGGACGCCCGGTTCCGCCTGTAGGAGGGCCTCGATGGCAGCGGCATCCGCGTGCTCCACCTCAAGTTGAGCCTCTGCTGCCCGGTTCACATCCACGACATCCGGTTCCGCTTGCACGAGCACCTCAATGGCAACGGCATGCGCGCGCTCCGCATCGAGTTGAGCCTATGCCTCCCGGTCCTTCTTTAGTATCGCCATGTTGAACCACTGGTCCGCCTGCACCATGGAGGACTCGGACGTCGGCACGAAGTCGACGTCCATCGTCTCATACCCATCGGGGGCCTTCTGCGCCGCGACCTCTGCAGTGAACATTGGTTGGCTTCCTCCTCCTCGTAGCTTGGCTCCAGAGAACTCGGGGATTGGCCCACCGCAAAGCGAGCTTGGTAACGGAGGTCTGTGGTGCCGACCGCCGCCGCGATTTCTGCGCGGCGCTCCGGCGTCAGCATATTGTAGTAAGTGATCCTGCGGCGCACCATGGCTTTCGGCAAACTAGGGGACGCTTGATGCGGGCTAGGGGATTGAAAGGTGGGGGAATGGGATGGAGATTTGGTGTGTTTTTAGGGCAGTGGCTGGCGTAGGCCGAGCGGCGAAGGTTCTAGTGTGAATAGTGGTTCCGGTGACGACCGGTCAATCGGTTTTGACTGTACATCGCTCTTGTCGCGTTCGCGTTGCAGCCCGGCATGCTGGACCCTCCACGTCGCTCACCTAATGGAATGCGCTTCATCTTGCGTTTTCGCTCGCTTGTGGGACCGCAGTTGAGAGCAAACCGACATCCCTCTCCCTCCCCCGCCTGCGTCATTTATTATACCACCACTCCCTCCGTTTTATGCGGAGTAAATAAAAACAGAGGGAGTATACTATGGATGAGGATCCCATGACGTGGCCGACCCCATTGAGTAACTGACATGCGGGGCCTACCAAGCGTGGGGTCCGCCAGTAAGTGACCGAAAGGGAGGGTAAGGCAGGGATACCTACGTCAGAGGATCCACTTCCACTATACTAGTTTGACCAAATGTTAGAGTAATAATATATGACATGCAACTTACACAAATGTTAGAGTAATAATATATGACATGCAACTTACACAAAGCATACAGGGTCTAATGCGTTTTTCGAGGCAAACTTTGACAAAATGTTAGAGTAATAATATATGACATGCAACTTACACAAAGCATATGGTCAATTTCGTATCTGAAAGGAGTTTCGAATGATATAATTTTCACATTATACATCTCATGTACTCCCTACGTCTAGGTGTGTAAGTCATCTTACTAAAACCAAATAATCCCAAAACACGTACTACCTCCGTCCGGATTTATTGGTCCCCATTGTGTTTCGTGCCAAATTTTGACCATAGATTGAACTAACAAAATGTCCACGCATGTCACCACACATTATATTTTTGAAAACTATGTTCAAATATGAATCCAATGAGATAATTTTTCTTGACATGCATTAACATTTTGTTATTTAAATCTTTAGTCAAAATTTGACACAAACTACAAAGGGGGCCTATAAACCAGGACGGAGGTAGTAGGTGCGGTGCATTAACTTCTACCTCATTTCTTGTTTTTGACATATCAACCAATAAGAGATGAGGGTGTGCATGCTTTTAATGACCCGAGACTATCAAACATGACATGAAGTGGTTAGTTCATTGCATGCAATACTATTAATTAGCAAATAAACATTAATGTCTCTCGTTTTCCCCTCCTCCTTGGTCACGGTGCACAGCCTAAGATGACTTAATCACCTATGTGAAAGGAGTACTATTAATCTTGTTAATAGTCAAATTGGAAACCATCTCGAGTACAAATCTAGGAGTACGTACGAATCTAACAATATTGATTGGGCGTTGTTGAATGTTGATACCTTTTTTATCATAGTAGAGATACTTTGACTACACATAAAACTTATATGTAAAGTATAAAGGATAGGAGGGAGTATATTTTACGTTCAAAAACGAAACGAACATTGAATACCCTTTATATATGATTTGCGGATGCTATGATCACCGATTAAAATTTTTGAGTCCGCCTTAGGTATCACGTGCCCCCACTCGTTCCCTCTTGATTTCATCTCTGGGTCCGGAGATCTATTGAAAGAGGACTAGGGTGGGTACATGCGAATGATACTCAGCGGAATGTTCAAATGAGGCATGCGGGAGGATGGACTCGACTGGAGGGCGACATGATCGATGGAGAAGAGGGTTAGAGAGGAATGAGAAATAAGCAAACGCCACATGATTACACTTGAACGGCTCAAATAAACAATAAGTTGTCTCGCTTGGCCTACATAGTGAAAGGCCTAATGCGCAACGCGGAGCACTGATGCTCGAATATGGCCGGGAAAACAGGGAAACCAACATGTGGGGCATACCCGTCGGGATGACGTAGCACAGACTAGTCCAGTGGAGGAGCTGGCCCACGACCTCCTCGCCACCGAAAAACCGTTCATGTGGGTCGTTGGGGCCAACAACGGGGCGCAGCTCCAGCACCGCCTCTGGACACGGCGACCGCGGTGAGCGACACGCTCATATCGTCGATAGACACGGTCGGTTTCAGTGTGCCGAGGGTGGCGTTAGTGCTGTGGCCCGACCAACGGTATGTTTGGTTTGTGCCCAACGCTGCCCCATCAAAGCATTGGGTAGCCAAAACTTTGGTTGAGGTATTGGTTGCCCATGAGTTGGCCGACATTGGCAAGAAAAATGAACTAGAGTTGGCTAGAGTTCATTGGCATGCCAAAGAAATGGCAACCATCCAAACAAAGACCAATCCTTGGGTCATGACCAAAATTTTGGTAAGGTGTACTTTGGCCACAATCCAAACACACCCCAACTCCCGGCTCGTCGAGGATGCATGGGGCGCCACGATGCTTCCGCGGAGTGGTGTAGCGCGGCCAACTGCATCCTCTGGACCTGAGACCATGCCGGGTCGTCTTGCTTTTTCAATGACATGCGGGGATCGCATTTGAGCAAAGGGCATCTCCAACGTTGCCACGACCGCAGCTGACTACCCTAGCACACCAAAGCCCTCGTCCCTCGCGCTGACACGCGGTGCATTCCCAGCCGGCGCCAGCTGCCCGCATTCATGCCGTCCATTTGTATGTCGTTGTTAAGAGGCTCAGTGCCCGAGGAACCAACTCCTGCGACTTAATTACGCACCCGGACGCTTGGCCTCACCGGAATGCGCTATTTAAAGGGGCAACGCCCAGCTAACCTCCACACCATAGCGCATCGTCCTCCTACCTGGCACCCCATCCGCCATGACAGCAAGTGCGAACGCTCTGCGGGAGAGCTTGCCTTCGGGGATGAAGCTCGAGGTCACCGCCCTCGCTCAAGTCGCCTCTCGCGACGCAATAGCGGTGTAGCCGGGCGCGGACGCGGCCGCACAAGCGGTGGCCACGCTAGCGGCCGACAACGGGAGCACCGTCAGCCACGCGTCCTACTTGCCGCCGTCCAACGTCTGACACCGCCGAGGTCGGGGACACCTCCGAGGATGAGTAGGGCATGGGAGGCGGCAGCGCATGGTGTGCCAACTGGCCGGTCCGTATCCCGTGTTCTACTATTCCTTGCCGGAGACCGCACCTTCACTTCACGGGTCTTGAACCCCGCCCCCGTACATAGAGATCGCAGATGGAGGACGTCGGTCTCCGCCGTAGAATAGGTTTAGGGTCGGGTTTCTTTTATTTTTCTGTCCTATAAAAGTTCGAAATGTAATGAATATCTGCCGTGTTGGCATTAATCTCGGCCGATGTATATGAACTTTCATAGTAATATACATGTTGTAGGAGTACTATCAAGATGCCCGTGCGTTGCACGGAAGATCAAGATCTTGTGGGAGAAAAGGATGAACGAGGGAAAGCCTTATCTGGAAATGTGGAGAGGAGTGCGGGTAAATTGTCATAGTTTCCTTCCTATCCGTTAGATATAGATCGGAAGGCCTATATTGCAGGATGACAGGAACACTTTCATCACCAACTCTGCTTTTTATTGAACCGAGACATATCTAGAAAACCCAACTAAGCCAACTTCCCAGCATATCACGTGGGAAAAGACCCGGCCGTGCCGTTTTAGTCGGGATTACCGGATTACTAGTAGTAGTATCGATGGATCACGCGAAGCAACATTTTTTTAGGGGGCGAAGCACCTAGTTTAAAAGGAAAAAAGGCGGTACACTCACAACACTCCTGTCGCGGTCGCATTGCACCCCACACACGTTCGGTCCTACACACGGCTCACGCAAACAGAATGCGCTTCGGCTTGCCTCTTCACTGACGCGTGGGACTGCACTTGGAGAAACCGACCATGCGCCAAACTCCCCCCGCCCACCGCGCAAA
>NC_057795.1:548193213-548376514 GCF_018294505.1 Triticum aestivum | reverse complement strand
TCCATTCGCTCCGCCAAAGCCGCCCTCCCCGCCGCGTCAATACGTCGGTGCCGCGGTTCGTCTAGGGGACGCACGGCGATCCTCTCGCTCCCACAGTACACTCTCGTAGACTGCCCTCCTCTAGCCGCGCCGCCACCTATGGCTACATTCTTGTGGAGGCGCACGGTGGTTAGCGCCGCCACCGCTGGTGACGTTCCTGTGGAGACGCACGGCGGTCAGCTTCTCCCACGGTACGCGCATTCTAGACTCAGGCCCCGTTCATGTCGGTGTAGCGCTGAATGTTAGCTGATAGATGCTACTAATCTCACTATTTGCTGAAGTATTTTACTGTCAATATGCTCTGCTTAAGAAGCTTCCTTGCCCAGTTCTGCACTCAAGCTTCCTTGCTGAAGTAGTTTGCTGAGATAGCATGCTAAGGATGATTAGTTGCTAAAATATCCTGCCATATATTTATTGTGACGTAGATTGCCATGGTATAGTTGCCAATCTATTAGGTGAAATAGCTCTACACCGTTTTATACTCGATCTTTGTTGCTGCGATGGCCTTCGATAGTTTGATGGCTGTGTGCTCGGCCTCATTGACTACTGAAACAGCCTGTCATAATTTAGCACTCAAATCTGTTTGCTGAATTAGCTTCACATATATTTTGTTACTTAGATCTGCTCATCCAAATATCTTGCCATAGTTTTAGACATCGACCTAGGTAGTTTTTTTCTAGACTTCATAAAAAAACATATATGCTTTTCCTGTAATATCTAGTAGAAGAACTAATTTGTATGTCTAACAGATGGACAGGACTTGGATAACTTCTGCTCGAAGATTCTCTGCTGCATATGTCCAGGGGGTTGAAAACTTCATGAACTTTATCAGAGCTGAGTACGATGGTCCGAAATCAGATGTGCTCTGCCCGTGTAGCAGTTGTATGAATTCAGTTACAAGACCCAGTGAACTTTGCAAAATCATCTACACTTGTATGGGATGTCGGTCACATATACTAGGTGGGTTCATCATGGTGAAGCTGTGAACGTCAATGTTATTGACTACGTGGAAGCAGCAGATCACCATCTTGATCTGCCTGATGCTCAGGTGGAAGAGGAGGGGGAGGTGGTGGTGGTGGGTTCATCTTGATCTGCCTCAATGGTGGGCCCGCATGTTGGAACAATGCAACGTTGCTGTCACCACAGGAAATAAGCTGTCAGTATTCTCAGCTATGGTCACCTTTCTTCAGGTGAAGACATCTGAGCAGATGACCAGCAAATCATTCGATGAGATGTTGGCTGCTTTCCGCAAATCTTTCCCAGATGCGTCTGAGCTGCCACACACCTACAGTAAAATGAAGAATTTCCTTTGTGCAGTTGGAATTGGATATGATATGATCCATGTTTGTAAGAATAATTGTGTTCTGTTCCGGAAGGATTATGCCAACTTAAGTGAATGCCCGAAATGCAAATCATCAAGATGGAAAGATGGCGATGCTGTGAAGAGGGTTCCTCATAATGTTCTGAGACATTTTCCAATTACACCAAGATTGCAGAGGTTGTTTCATGATGCTGAAACAAGAGAGGATGTACTGTGGTATTCTAGGAACCTAGAGTACAGAGATCAGAATGTAATGAGCCATCCATCTCATGGTAGTGAGTGGAAAAGCTTCAATGATAAACACAAAGAGTTTGCTGCTGACCCAAGAAACATTAGATTTGGCTTAGCTTCAGATGGATTTAACCCATTTGGCCACCAGAGCTCCACATATAGCATGTGACCAGTGCTTGTTATCCCTTACAACATGCCTCCAAATGTCTGCACCAAAGAATCAAACTACATGATGGCCTTGCTCATCCAAGGTCCAAAAAGTCCTGGAAAGGATTTTGATTTGTTCATGGAGCCTCTTGTGGAGGAACTTCAACAGCTATGGAAGGGTGTTCTCACTCGAGACCTATATAGCAGCCCACCGGCTGATTTCTTTCTGCGTGCTGTTGTAATTTGGTGCATCCATGATTATCCGGCTTTGGACACTATGTCAGGGAGAACGACAAATGGTTACAATGCATGTGTTCGCTATGATAGGAATCCGCTGTCATACGCAATACTTAGCAAGATCTGTTACACTGGACATCACCGTTTCCTTGCCAAGGACAAGCCGCATCCTAGAAAATACCGAAGACATGTGTTCAATGCAAAGCATGAAAACCGTGATGCGCCAAAGAGGCTCACCACCGATGAGTTGCAAGTGGAATTAGAGAAGGTCAGGCATATTACACCAGGAAACCATCCTGGTAATGGTAGCGGGAAAAGGAAGCATGGCACGGTAGAAGAGAGATTATTGTTTACCCGCAGGTCCACTTTGTGGGACTTGGAGTATTGGAAAGATTTGGATCTGTGGCATAATCTTGATGTGATGCACATCAAGAAAAATATATGTGACAACATTATCGGCACACTTCTTAACATTGAAGGCAAGATGAAAGATACCTTAAAATCTAGGATTGATTTGACACACCTGGGTATCAGAAAGGATTTGCAGGTGCACGATGAAGGTAAACCACAGGGTATGGCACCAGCTATGTATGTCTTGGACAAGGTAAAAAGAAAAGAATTCTGCGAGGTCCTGTCACGTGTGAGATTCCCACATGGATTTTCTTCCAACCCTGAAAGGAGAGTCAGTGCAGATGGAAACAAGGTACGAGGGTTGAAAACTCATGACTGCCACGTCCTACTTCAAAGGGTTTTACCTGTTATCCTTAGAGGATTGGGCCGCCCTGACTTATACAGAGCAGTTGCAGAGTTGGGACAATTCTTGAAGGAACTCTGCAGTAGATATATCAGGATAGATGCTTTGGAGCGTCTTAGAGACAAGATACCAACTATCCTATGCGACCTTGAGAAGATATATCCTCCAGCCTTCTTGATGTGATGGTGCATTTGGCTATTCATCTACCTGATGAGGCACTACTTAGAGGTCCAATACAGTATGGCTGGATGTACCCTATTGAAAGGCAGCTAGGCACTTTCAAGGGCTATGTTAGGAATAGAGCTAGACCCGAGGGTTCCATTGCAGAGGCCTACATTGCTACAGAAGCGTTGACATTCTGCTCAAAATACATTGAAACAGCTGATAAGCTTAGCAAAGAGGTGGGGGAAGACAATCCCGGGCTCAATGTTTTCGATTATTCTGTTCGAGGTACAGGGAAGAGTCGACAAGAGGACAAACCTAAAGATTTGGACAAAATGGTTTGGTATGTGTTGAATAACTGTCCTGAGATACTACCTTGTATCAAGTAAGTGCAATACTGCAGCTTATACATCGTAATCTACTAAACTTGCAGCACATTCTTATATATTTAGATGTTTGATGCGATCACTATGTTGTGCAGCATCTACAAAGAGGAGTTACTGCCGCAAAATCCAAGAAACATTGACAAACTGGTTATGGCAGGATTTGAGAAATGGTTCAAGAACCATGTAAGCTTTTGAAGTGCACTATCAATTTTTTTAATATATTGAGTACATAAGATGATCAGCTTGTCTATTTTCTAACCATAGATTAAGAAGAAGCGGGAGGATGGGCAGGCAGTTGATGATGCCCTTTACTCACTAGCAATGGGTCCTGATACTCGGGTAAGACATTATGAATCTTGCATTGTTGGAGATGTGCGTTACAACACCCTTGCACGAGACGAAGGCAGGAAGACACAAAACAGTGCCATCATGAGCACGGATACGTATGACAAAGAGACAACTGAAATGTATGCTAACATAACAGACATTGTTCAGTTGCAGTATATCTCCAGTTTCGAGGATCATCGGTGTGTGGTTCTATTGTGCTATCATTGGTATAACCTGTTTTCTAGGATCGCAAAACCCAGAGCTGATGATTATTTCAAATCCATCAATGTCAAGGCAGCGTACCAGACCAACGAGCCTTTTATTTTGGCAAATCAAGCAACACATATATTTTTCTTGGAAGACACATTTGCACATAGCGATGACTGGAGAGTATTGCAAAGGTTTGAGCAGAGGAATTCGTTTAATGAAGTTGCACAACAAGATGATTCTTACACTGCTCCTGATGTACAAGATAACACAGATGTTCCTAATATCTTTGAGAACCATCACGTCAATGACGCCAGCGAAAAGATTGCATGTCGTGCTGTGGACATACAAGAGTTGATCAAGAATAAGCCAACATTCGAGGACGTTGAGGACGAAGAAGAAGATGACACCGTGGGGAATTACGATTCAGAATGATACACATGGCGAAGATGTTGACGCTGCTGCTGCGGATGATGATTACATTGCTTTTGCCGTATTTGCCTGTCAGAAGACGTTTTTATCTACTATGTGAAATTGTGTTTGCTATGAAAACTGAAACCTGATGAACATGTTGTTTAGTATTTTGCTGTGAGAACATCACTTGTTATGTATGCTGATTTTTGTTTGGTGATTGTATGACAACTAAAACATGATGAAGTTGTTGTTTAGTTGTACTCATATTTGGCTGTGAAACTTAAATTTCATGACATAGTTTGCTGTTGGACTGCAATTTGCTCGATGTTTTCGAATGAGAACAAAGCTGACCCGATAGGGCCTCTGCTATTTATTTATTTATATGAGCAAAAGGGGATACCCCCTGATTTCCGTTAATAGAAACCATTAGATGTTCACAACACTATGCCCAACCTGCTACATAGGTTTTATTCATTACTAGTTTCAGCAAAGTGCTCATGTCGTAGCCACTGAATACATCACGAGTGCTACATACACTACAAATAAAGAGACAATCATCCTACAGAGCACATTGATTTTGCCCATTATCGTCACAAGCTGTTTCATCTCCTCATTGTCGTCAAGGCCGTTCAGCAGCTGTTGCTTGGCCATGATCACGAGAACTACATCTTTAACCTTCTGCTCTGCATCTTCTCTTCTACCATTCCTTCAGTTACTTGTCCAACACCCCAACCTTCTGGTATTGGGATTCCTCAGCTAACCAAATAATCAGCGTAGTTAGATTCCCCCACATCAGCAACTTCCCAGAAATACAAATCACACGAATCTTCCCTTTTCTGCATGAATCAAATTGGAAGATCATCAACCAAACTATTAAAAAATCAGCAACTGAAAGCAGAAGAACAACACTTAAACATATTATTACCCCATGATTCGGGCATTTGTAGAAGACTTGGCTAGGGTTGCGGACTGTGGTTGAGACGCGACGGATGACTCTGCGTGATTTGCAGCAGTGGCACCACACCAACGGCAGCGGGTTGCGATGAGCAATCGGCTGCGGTGCGCGTGCCGGCGGGGGTGTGATGAGACCGACAGGCGATGGTACGGGTGGCGACTTGGCGCATATCTGGTTGTTGCCTGCTGAAGAGCAGGTGGACGAGCAGCCAGCGGACATGGTTGCTGCGGCCAGAGCTTCTGATGCTAGGCAGAGTAAGTAGAGAAGAGGAGAAGTGAACGTTGGATATGTCAGTTTCATTAATTGCAGAGTAGCATAGCACCATATATAGTCATAGTCTAGGTTTGGATTTGAACCGGCTACAGGAGCACGTCTTTCTTTTTTCTTGAACTCGGCAACGTCTCTTTACTGGTACACTAGCTTGTTCTGTACGCCTTCCCAAGTCTTTGATTTTCTTTCCCTTTTTTGCGAGGAAGGAAGGAGGACAAAATTGAGAGTTCCTCGGACTCGAACCCAAGACCTCTCGGTTGAAAACCAAGGGTGCTAGTCACTTATGTGGCGAACGTTCCCTGTGATGAGGACGACAGATGAACGCATTTTCCTTGCAGTTTTCTTCCTATATATAAAAAAGTATGCTACTTGGTGTCTGCTAACCTTGACCATTCGATTGACATTCAACATCTGTCGCGTTTCTTCAGTCTCTTCTTCCTCGAGCCACCAAAGCCAAACCAGTGCCAGCGGGATGGCCTGCTCCCGTCTCCCACGGCTGGCTGCGATCTTCCCCGGCTCTTGTTCGTTCCCGTCCGAGGCCTCACCATCGTCCTCCGCCTTGGTTCGCTCGCTGCGGTGCCGCCCTCTGGTATTGTAAACATGGTCAACAACCGAGAGGAATAAGGAGAAGACTGTACATGGTGAGGATGATAGTAGGGACCCAGCAGAGCGCGCAGTAATTTTGTTTTTTTCGGGACGGAGAAGGGTATCAACTGGGTTGTGCGGGACCCGTGGCCCATCTAGCCCAGGCTTTTATTTCATATGTTTAGCACATGACCAGCCCAGTTTGTTTTTTCCTTTCTGAAAAATGGCTAGCCAGCTATTTTGTTTTTTGCAGAATAACCAACATAGGCCTACTTGCTTTTCTACGCCCTGCTGGGCCAGAAATCTTTCAAGACAAGGAGGGATGCATTTTGCCCAGAAAATGGGCTATAACTAATAAGAAATGGGCTATAAGTAATAAGAAATGGGCTATAAGTAATAATAAATGGGCTGTAAAATGAAAAAAATACAGCAAACAGGCAATTAGTTCCCAAATACTGTTTTCTTTCGGATTTTGGTATTTTCAATTTCATTGTTTTTGTGCGGGTAAAATTTCATTGAATGTAAATTAAGGTATACTTAGATTTAAAATTAATTTGAATCTGGCTAGAAATTTCGGGCTGTATGCTGTTTGGGACAAATTTCGGACGTGTACTTTGGCTTTGTCAACTTAGTCCACAAACCATTCTAGTTGCAGTGACCGTTGGATGTTAATCCAACGGCCATGCTGCTTCTTCAATATCTGATCTTCTTGCTCCAGCAGCCCAAACCAGCTCCGGTGGGACTGCCTGCTCCCGCCTCCCGTGGCCGGCTGTGCTGCCGCACAGGCCGCACCGGCCCACCCTACTTCATTGCTGGCCAGGCCATTCCTTTACTCACCCACACCTCCTGTTATTTTCCGGCGACGGCAGCGGGACCAGTAAATCCTCGTACTCCCCACCGCGTGGGAAACCATTGCCGTGTCTTCCCCGGCTCCGTGTCATTCCCTTCCTAGGCCTCGCCGTCGTCCACCGCCATGGTGCTCTCGGCGCGGCCTGGTCAACGTGGTCAATGAACGACATCCATCAGCCGTGGACTGTACGCGCATAATAATGATTCCTCCACCTAACAGCTGGGACCCATCGGAAGGGCCTCTGTATTTCGCAAAAAAAAACGTTCCCCCCGCTGACATGTCGGACCCACCAGCTATATCTTCGCACGCAAGGAAGTGCCTCCTTATTACGCACAAAAAAATGAATACCCACCCTGCTAGATGGGACTCACCATAGTGGGAGGATGACTTGTGGGCCAACTAAGTTGATGGGGACGGAGGGCTTTGTCAACTTAGTCAATATGAACGATTCTAGCTCCAGTGACCATACGATGTCCATCCAACGGCCATAGTGCTTCTTCAAGCTCTGGTCTTCTTGCTGCAGCCGCCCAAAGCAGCGCCGGTCGTGCCGCGTGCTCCTGCCTCTCCTGGCCGGCTGTGATGCTGCGGAGGCCTCACCACCCCCTACTACTCCTACCGCTGGCCCAGGGTATCCCTCTACTCACCCACACCCCCTGTTATTCTGCGGCGACGGCAGCCTCACGCCACAGCCGAACCAGTGAACCCTCGTACTCCTCTCCGCGCGGGCTACCACTGCTGCGTCTTCCCCGGCTCCGCGTCGTCCCCTTCCTAGGCCTCGCCGTCGTCCAGACCACCGCCCTCGTGCTCTCGGCGCGGCGTGGTCAACGTGGTCAACGACCGACTTCCATCGGAAGAGTACTATACGTGGAGAGGCTAACAGCTGGGTCCAGGCGGCCGCAAGGAAGTGCCTCCTTATTACGCGTAAAATAATTATTCCTTCACCTGATAGGAGGGACCCACCGGACGGGCCACCTTATTTCCTGAAAAAAACGTTTCCCACCTGACTGTTGGGACCCACCGGATGGGCCAGCGTATTTCGCGAAAAAAACGTTCCCTGCGCTGTCAGCTCAGACCCACCGGAAGTGCCTCCTTATTACGCACAAAATAATGAATACTCCCCTTGCTAGCTGAGACCCACCATGGTGGGAGGCTGACTTGTGGGCCTACTAAGTTGACTGGGACGGGGGCCTTTGTCAACTTTAGTCAATATGAACGATTCTAGCTCCAGTGACCGTACGATGTCCATCCAACGGCCGTAGTGCTTCTTCAACCTTTGGTCTTCTTGCTCCAGCCGCCCAAAGCAGCGCCGGTCGTGCCGCATGCTCCTGCCTCCCGTGGTCGGCTGTGCTGCCACAGAGGCCTCACCGCCCCCTACTATTCCCACCGTTGGCCAGGCCCTGCAGCGACGGCAGCCTCACACCACAGCCGAACCAGTGAACCCTCGTACTCCTCTCCACGCGGGCTTCCACTGCCGCGTCTTCCCCGGCTCCCCGCCGTCCCTTTCCTAGGCCTCGCCGTCGTCCACCGCCCTGGTGCTCTCGGCGCGGCGTGGTCAACGTGGTCAAGGAACGACTTCCATCGGACATGGACTTTACGTGGAGAGGCTGACAGCTGGGTCCACGGCCGCAGCAAGGAAGTGCCTCCTTATTACGCGGAAAATAATGATTCCTCCACCTGAGAACTGGGACCCATCGGACGGGCCACTGTATTTCGCGAAAAAAACGTTTCCCCCTGACAGCTGGGACCCACCAGCTACATCTTCGCATGCAAGGAAGTGCGTTCGAAAAAAAAACCATTCGCCCCCCTAACCGCTGGGACCCACCAGAGACACCTTCGCACGCAAGGAAGTGCGTCCGGGTAAAAAAACGATTCGCCCCCCTGACTACTGGGACCCACCAGCTATATCTTCGCAGGCAAGGAAGTGCCTGATAGTCGGGACCCACCTGGTCGAAGCATATGTAGCGTTGTCATTCTGGTCGCGAACGTGTACGTACATACTGGTCGATGTAGAGGCGCGCACGTGTCATAGTAGAGGCGCGCACGTAGCATGTACACGTACGTACAGCGGCGAGGGTGCAAGAAAGAAAATACGGCCACGTACGTACATACGGGCAGGGGCTCGAACGCCTACTCGCGCATACGTACATGGCTGGGTCAGAACGGAGAAACAACGTCATCGTTGTGTTCATGGGGAGCCAACCGGCTAGGTCAGAACAAAATGTGTGGTCGTGTTCATCGGGAGGGCTTGGACGGAACAGGCGATGGATACAAGGCCTGGCATACCGCACAATGGAGGAAACGCCCCTGTGTTCGAATGGCCACGTTCGAAACGGGATCTTGTTAATCGGGAGGGGCCTGGCATACTGCAAAACAGAGGAAACAGACCTCCTACGGTCGAAACGGGGGTGCTATTGATCGGGAGGGGTGTGGTGTACCACAAAATGGAGGAAACAGACCTCCTACGGTCGAAACGGGGGTCCTGTTGATCAGGAGGGGTGTGGCATACCGGAAAACGGACGAAACAGACCTCCTACGATCGAAACGGGGGTCCTGTTCATCGGGAGGGGTGTGGCGTACCGCAAAACGGGACTCCACGGGATACTGTTCATCTCCAACGTCGACCTCCTCCAACCTCCACGGGCTACCGTCGACCTCCTAGAGCCTCCACGGGCTCCTATTCATCCAGCCTCCACCGCGCGCTACTCCACGAGCTACTGTTCAACCACCCCTCCACCGTCTACTGTTCATCCAGCCCTCCACCGTCTACTGTTCATCCAGCCCTCCAAACCACGGGGTTCTGTTCAACCACCCCTCCACCGTCTACTATTCATCCAGCCCTCCAAACCACAGGGTACTGTTCATCCAGAGGCAACGCCACCGCTCACTGTTCATCCACCCCCCCCCCCCCCGCGCAACGCTCACTGTTCATCCAATCGATCGGCTTCAGTTAGCAGCAGTAGCGAAGGAATTGCTCCATCGGGTTTAGTTAACAGCCATCGATCGATCGCTCGGGTTCAGTAACGCGTAGCCTGCAGTGCAATCGCTCGGGTTCAGTTAGAGCCCAACGCCTCGCTCAGGTTCAGTTAGAGCCAACGCCTCGCACGTGTACGAGAGAAACATGCATCGCTCGGCCCCCGACCTCCCACCGTAACCGGCAACTCCCGAAATTTTCTTCCCCCTCGCTTCTACCACGGTATTTTCCGTCATGGACGGCCCAAAGAATGTCATGCAGCTGCGTCTCCGGCCCACCCAGGACGAAAAGCCCATTTTCTATCATGATTTTTTGTCATAGAAGTAGGTGCCCACCACATCTATGAGGATACCGGGTTTTGTCACAATTATCGTCATAGAAGTGTCATATGTATGACAGAAAAAAAATCGTTCGGCCCAAAATGTCACGGATGTGTCTTTTTTTTGTAGTGGTACTTTGATAATTTGATATGTGGGTGGACCGGTGCTTAGGTGCTATTCTTACTTGAACAAACCTCCTACTTATGATTAACCCTCTCGCAAGCATCCACAACTTTGAGATAAGTATTAAGAATAAATTCTAACCATAGCATTAAACTTTTGGATCCAATCGGTCCCTTACGAAATAGCGCATAAACTGGGGTTTAAGCTTCTATCACTCTCGCAACCCACCATCTAATAAATACTCCAAAATGCATTCCCTTAGGCCCAAATATGGTGAAGTGTCAGGTAGTTTACATTCACATGACACCACTAAGAGAATGGCAACATACATATCATCAAAATATCGAACACATATCAAGTTCACATGATTACTTGCAACATAATTTCTCCCGTGACCTCAAGAACGAAAGTTACTACTCACAAATGATAAACATGCAAGATAAGAGGGGTATTGAGTAGCATAATGGATCTGAACATATAATCTTCCACCAAATAAACCATATAGTAATCAGCTACAAGATGCAATCAACACTACTAGTCACCCACGAGCACGAATCTATAGTTTTGATACAAAGATTGAACACAAGAGATGAACTAGGGTTTGAGAGGAGTTGGTGCTGTGAAGATGTTGATGAAGATATCCCTCCCCAAGATGGGAGAGTTTTTGGTGATGATGATGACGAAGATTTCCCCCTCCAGGAGGGAAGTTCCCCCGATGCAATCGCTTCGCCGGAGGGCAAATGCGCTCCAGCCCAAGTTCCGCCTCAAGGCGGCGGTGCTTCATCCCGAATGTCCTCCTCTTATTTTTTCTAGGTCAAAATGACTTATATACCAGAAGATGGGCACCAGAGGTGGGCTGAGGAGGGCAACACCCACCAGGGCACGTCTGGGCCTCCTGGTGCGCCCAGGTGGGTTGTGCCCACCTGGTGGCCTTCCTTTGGCACTTATTTGCTCCAATATTGATTGAATATTTCATAAAACATCCTCGGTGAGTCTCATCTCATTTGGAGTTGTGTAGAATAGGTAGCTTGACATAGCTTTTTTAGGTCCAGATTTCCAGCTGCCAGAATTCTCCCCCTTGGTGCATACCTTGCATATTATGAGAGAAAAGGCATTAGAATTACTCCAAAAAGCATTATTATACAATAAAACAACATAAATAATAGTAGGAAAACATGATGCAAAATGGACGTATCAACTCCCCCAAGCTTAGACCTCGCTTGTCCTCAAGCGAAAACCGAAATCGAAAAACATGTCCATGTGCTTAGAGAGAGAGGTGTCGATAAAAACAAAAATACAAACATAGCAGCATCATGTGACTTATTATAACAGCAGCAAACTTTGATATAAAACTTTTATTATAGAACTTTTATCATAGAATTCTCATGAACAAGTGACAATTCATCACAACATCAAAGTATAAAGCATAAACTCTATTGGAAACCGACAAACTATGTTCTTAGCCAACTTTGCAACTACAATTCATCAGCTTTTCAGGAAGGGTCACATATCGGAGCCTTTAGGCAAGTCCACATACTCAACCATCATTTAGTCTTCTATGATTGCTAACACTCATCGCGTACACATGAGCAAAACGTTTCAACTGGACACATAGAAAGATAGGGACTTATAGTTTCTCCTCCCAACACACTCACCTCAAGGGTGATGTCAATAATAATAACGTATGCCACCCATATTCAACTAGACATATGTGCCTAGATCTTTCCTCACTACATGATGCTTGCCAAAGGAGAAAAATAAAAGGAATAGAGAGAAATTTTTTGACTCTTGCATAAAAGTAAATACATGAAAGTAAAAGATGGGCCCTTCACAGAGGGAAGCAGAGGTTTCCATGTGCTTTTATTTGTATACTCAACCCCTTAGTGCAAGAGAACGTCGTGTTATATTTCCCCTTGTGATGGCAACCTTTATTATGCAGTCTGTCGCTTTTATTCTTCACCATCACAAGTTCATACAACGCTAAATTTTCCCTTACACTAAATGATCTCACATTTTTATAAGCAATTCTTATTGCCCTTTTTGCACTGATGACAACTTACTTGAAGGATCTTACTCAATCCATAGGTAGGTATGGTGGACTCTCAAACAAGATAGGGTTTAAGGGTTTTTGGTGCACAAGTAGTATCTCTACTTAGTGCAGAGTTTTTGGCTAGCAAAGATAGGGGCAAGCACCACATGTTGAAGGATCTATGACAATATGACTTCTATGTGAATATGAACAAACATAAATCATTAAGTTGTCTTCCTTGTCCAATGTCAACAATTTTGGCATATAATATTTTGATTGGTGCTCACAATCACAAAAGATTTCCATGATAGTGTATTTACATGTGAATATTCTCTTCCGTTATTAATTCTTTCATGTGTTGCATCATTGACCAATGCTAGGTTTGTCAATCTACAATAAAATTTTCTACTTATACTTTTCCTTGTGTAATGTCATCACTTACCATAAGATTAGCATATGATCTTTTTCTTTTATTTCCTTTCTTTTTATTGCAGCGATAAAGTAAAGAAGGCAAAACTCGAACTAAACTTTATTATATCTCGCACATGATTACAAGGATTTATCACTAAGCAAACTCATAAATAGAAAGGATCGAACTAAATTTTTATTCATCTAATAGCAAAAGATAGCCATTGATCGAACTAAGAAAATAAAGGCAAAATATAGTGGAGATTGATACGATACCGGGGCACCTCCCCCAAGCTTGGCGAAAGCCAAGGGGAGTGCCCATACCCAATACTCAATTTGATGGTGGTGATGAAGTAGATGGTTTCTTGTCCTCGGGTTTCCACGGTACAGGCTCACCATCATAGGAGGAGGATTGAGTCTCCCAGATCCTGCAACTAGCAGCCTGATACGTCTCCAACGTATCTATAATTTATGAAGCATTCATGCTATTATATTATCTTTTTTGAATGATTACGGGCTTTATTATACACTTTTATATTACTTTTGGGACTAACCTATTAACCGGAGCCCCAACCCATATTGCTGTTTTATTGCCTGTTTTAGTATTTCGAAGGAAAGGAATATCAAACGGAGTCCAAACTGAACGAAACCTTCGGCAGCGTGATTTTTGGGAAGATTATGATCCAGGGAACTTGGAGTGCACGTCGGAAGATCCTCGAGGAGGCCACGAGATAGGGGAGCGCGCCCACCCCCCTGGGCGCGCCCTACCCTCTCGTGGGCCCCTCGAGGCTCCCCCGACCGACTTCTTTCGCCTATATAAGCCTACGTACCCTAAAAACATTGAAAATCAAGATAGATCGGTAGTTCCTCCTTCGCAAGCCTCTGTATCCACCAAAAACTTCTCGGGAGAACTTCCCGGCACCCTGCCGGAGGGGGGATCCTTCACCGGTGGCCATCTTCATCATCCAGGCACTATCCATGACGAGGAGGGAGTAGTTCACCCTCGAGGCTGAGGGTATGTACCAGTAGCTATGTGTTTGATCTCTCTCTCTCGTGTTCTCTCTCGTGTTCCCTCTATGGCACGATCTTGATGTATCCCGAGCTTTGCTATTGTAGTTGGATCTTATGATGTTTCTCCCCCTCTACTCTCTTGTGATGAATTGAGTTTTCCCTTTGAAGTTGTTTTATCGGATTGAGTCTTTTATGAGAACACTTGATGTATATCTTGCCGTGCTTATCTGTGGTGACAATGGGATATCATGTGCCACTTGATGTATGTTTTGGTGACCAACTTGCGGGTTCCGCCCATGAACCTATGCATAGGGGTTGGCACACGTTCTTGACTCTCCGGTAGAAACTTTGGGGCACTCTTTGAAGTACTTTGTGTTGGTTGAATGGATGAATCTGAGATTGTGTGATGCATATCATATAATCATGCCCATGGATACTTGAGGTGACAATGGAGTATCTAGGTGACATTAGGGTTTTGGTTGATTTGTGTCTTAAAGTGTTATTCTAGTACGAACTCTTGAGTAGATTGATCCGAAAGAATAACTTTGAGGTGGTTTCGTACCCTACCATAATCTCTTCGTTCGTTCTCCGCTATTAGTGTCTTTGGAGTGACTCTTTGTTGCATGTTGAGGGATTGTTATATGATCTATCTATGTTATTATTGTTGAGAGAACTTGCACTAGTGAAAGTATGAACCCTATGCCTTGTTTCCTACCATTGCAATACCGTTTATGCTCACTTTTATCATTAGTTACCTTGCTGTTTTTATAATTTTAGATTACAAATACCTTTATCTACTATCCATATTGCACTTGTATCACCATCTCTTCGCCGAACTAGTGCACCTATACAATTTACCATTGTATTGGGTGTGTTGGGGACACAAGCGACGCTTTGCTATTTGGTTGCAGGGTTGTTTGAGAGAGACCATCTTCATCCTACGCCTCCTATGGATTGATAAACCTTAGGTCATCCACTTGAGGGAAATTTTCTACTATCCTACAAACATGTATACTTGCAGGCCCAACAACGTCTACAAGAAGAAGGTTGTGTAGTAGACATCAAGCTCTTTTCTGCCGCCGTTGCCAGGGAGGCTAGGTAAGCGGCACCCACACCCCATCAATCAAGATCTTTTCTGGCGCCGTTGCCGGGGAGGTGAGTGCTTGAAGGTATATCTTTAGATCTTGCAATCGAATCTTTTTGTTTCTTGTTTTATCACTAGTTTAGTCTATAAAAGAAAACTAAAAAATGGAATTGAGTTTGTCTCATACGTTCCATCGTTTTAATATCTTTCGTGAGAATGATGGTAAGGAAAATTGTGCTCAAGTGCTAGAAGAAGAAGTCTATACATGTTTTTGCATGAAATCTTTGAATGATGAGCATGATTGCAATGTTGTTAGTATGAATTCCTTGAATATCCATGATGCTAATGATATGCAAAGCCACAAGCTTGGGGAAGCTATGTTTGATGAATATGATATTTTTTGTCCCCCAAGTTGTGATGAGAATATTTGTTATGATGAAAGCATGCCTCCTATTTATGATGATTATATTGATGAAATTGGGTTTGGAAGAGTGTCAAATTTAGGTAGTATTGATCCCACTATTTTGGAGGATACTGAATCTTATTGTGATGAATATGAAAGTGGATTTGGAAGAGTGTCAACTTTATTTAGTGATGATTCCACTATATCGGAAGAGGTTCCAATTGATTATGAGAACAAAGTTGCTATCTATGATGTTTATTGTGATGACTTGTATGCTATTAAGAATAATGATAACCATGAAACTTGTCATCATGATTTTAGTTTTCAATTGGATTATGCCTCACATGATAGTTATGTTGTTGAGTTTACTCCCACTACTATTGATGAGAAGAATTTTTCTTATGTCGAGAGTAATAAATTTTCTATGCTTGTAGATCATGAAACGAATGCTTTATGTGCTGGTTATATTGTTGAATTCATTCATGATGCTACTGAAAATTATTATGAGAGAGGAACATATGCTTGTAGGAATTACAAAAATATCAAGTTTCCTCTCTATGTGCTTAATGTTTTGAAGTTATGCTTTTTTTACCTTCTTATGCTAGTTGATTATTGTTCCCATAAGTTGTTTGCTCACAAAATCCCTATGCATAGGAAGTGGGTTATGCTTAAATGTGCTATTCATATTCTTCATGATGCTCACTTCATGTTTCAATTCTTATATTTTATGTGAGCATCATTGAAATCATCATGCCTAGCTAGGGGCTTTAAACGATAGCGCTTGTTGGGAGGCAACCCAACTTTATTTTTGTTTATTACTTTTTTTCCTGTTTAGTAATAAGTAATTCATCTAGCCTCTGGTTATATGTGGTTTCATGTTTTAATTAGTGTTTGTGCCAAGTAGAACCTTTGGGAAGACTTGGGTGAAGTCTACATGATCTTGCTGTAAAAAACAGAAACTTTAGCGCTCACGAGATTAGCTGTAATGTTTTACAGGAGCGTGATTTTAGGTTGATTCTTTTTGCAGATGATTAATAGACAAATTACTCAGGTCCACCAATTTATTTCAGAATTTTTGGGGTTCCAGAAGTATACGTTTGATACAGATTACTATAGACTGTTCTGTTTTTGACAGATTCTGTTTTCATTGTGTTGTTTGCTTATTTTGATGAATCTATGGCTAGTATGTAAGCGTTTGAACCATAGAGAAGTTGGAATACAGTAGGTTTAACACCAATATAAATAAAGAATTAGTTCATTGCAGTACCTTATGTGGTGATTTTTCTTTCTTATACTAACAGAGCTTACGAGTTTTGTTTTGAGTTTCGTGTTGTGAAGTTTTCAAGTTTTGGGTAAAGATTCGATGGACTATGGAATAAGGAGTGAAAAAATCCTAAGATTGGGGATGCCCAAGGAACCCCAAGGTAATATCCAAGGACAACCAAGAGCCTAAGCTTGGGGATGCCCCGGAAGGCATCCCCTCTTTCGTCTTCGTTCATCAGTAACTTGGAGCTATATTTTTATTCACCACATGATATGTGTTCTACTTGGAGCGTCATTATCTTTATTAGTATTTGCTTGATGTTATGTAGAATAATGTTTTGCATCATTATTTTCAATAAAAATGTCAAGGATAGCCTTTACCTTGCTTATTTTGCTAGTATACATGTTCCTGTTTGAAAACAGAAAGTTTACCATTGTTGCAAAAATTCCCTAGAAAAGTCAAAGAGTGATATAATGTTAAATATTTTTGCATAATGAGATCTGATAAATATTTTACAGAGTAGTATTTTTCTTATAACTTTTGGAGTTAGGGAAGTATGATGAATCTTGCATTCTTTACAGACTATACTGTTTTGGCAGATTGCTGTTATGTTTGCATTGTTTGCATATGTTTGCTTGTTTAATGATTCTATTTGAGGATAGGAGTATTAAATATGCAGAGACATTTAGTATTCAATGTTGAATAATAATTTTAGTAATTTGTTACAGTAGAAGAAGATAAGGTTTTGCATTGGTTTATACTAACCTATCTCACGAGTTCTTGTTGAGTTTGTTGTGAATGAAGCTTTTGATAAAAAGAGAAACCATGATATGAAAGGAATTAAGGAGACATAAAAGCTCAAGCTTGGGGATGCCCAAGGCACCCCAAGATAATATTTCAAGAAGTATCAAGAATCTAAGCTTGGGGATGGCCCGGTAGGCATCCCATCTTTCTTCTTCAACAACTATCGGTTAGTATCGATTGAGCCGAAGTTTCTGCTTCTTCACATGAGTTGTGTTATCCTTGCAATGTCATTTTATTTTATTTTGCTTGCTGTTTGAATACAATACCAACATCTGAAATTCTTAAATGAGAGAGAGTCTTCATATAGCTACATAATTATTTAACTACTCATTGATCTTCACTTATATCTTTTTGGAGTAGTAATTCATTTACTCGTGTGCTTCACTTATATCCTTTGAGTAAATGGTTGAATGAATCGAATGTCATAACTCTGAAATTATATATGTTTCATTTTCTTACTCCATGGGGAGTAATGACTTCACATCTAAGAAGTAGAGGTTGTAAATTTATTGACGGTTAGCAAGCATTGTATTAGTCATTTGAACAATTCATGAAACAATATTGAAGGAAGAGAGATTTCACATATAAATATATTATCATAGACATCTTTTATAATTGTGAGCACTCATTAAGTATGACATGCTGAAGAGTTGATGTTGGACAAGGAAGACAACGTAATGGGTTATGTTTTCTCGCATCTCAGTTAAAGTATATTGTCATGGATCATTCAAACATGTTGAGCTTGCCTTTCCCCCTCATGCTAGCCAAAAATTCCTAGGACCAATTAGAGATACTACTTGTGCTTCCAAATATCCTTAAACCCAGTTTTGCCATGAGAGTCCACCATACCCACATATGGATTGAGTAATATCCTTCAACTAAGTTGTCCTCGGTGCAAGAAATAAAAATTGCTCTCTAAATATGCATGACTTATTAGTGCGGAGAAAATAAGCTTTGTACGATCTTGTTATGGAAGTAATAAAAGCGACTGACTGCATAATAAAGGTCCATATGCAAGGGACAATATAAAGTGATGTTCTTTCACATTAAGATTTTGTGTATCCAACCCTAAAAGCACATGATAACCTCTGCTTCCCTCTGCGGAGGGCCTATCTTTTACTTTATGCCTTTTACTTTATGCAAGAGTCAAGGTGATCTTCACCTTTCCCTTTTTCATTTTATCCTTTGGCAAGCACTTTGTGTTGGGGTGATCCTAATATATATATCCAATTGGATGTACGTTAGCATGAACTATTATTGTTGACATCACCCAAAGGTGAATACATTTGGAGGCAACGTTTTAAGCCCCTATCTTTCTCTGTGTCTGAATAAAACTTCATAACCACAAGTATTGCGTGAGTGTTAGCAATTGTAGAAGACTATATGATAGTTGAGTATGTGAAGTTTGCTAAATCAAAGCTCTGACATAGACCCTTCCTCAAAATAAGATGAATTGCAATTGTTTGATGACTAAGAATGTAGTTTGCTAGTTTTCAAGAAAGTTTATGGTCTATGCTTTAACATGTGAATAGCTTGTTACTTGATCATGAAAAGCTTTACGATATGAACTATTTTTATGACATATAAACATGCTAAAAAAGCTGATTGAAATTATCATTGATCAAACTTGTGCACCTCTAGCATTCACACTTCATAAATTCTTTCTTTTATCATTTACCTACTCGAGGACGAGCAGGAATTAAGCTTGGGGATGCTGATACGTCTCCAACGTATCTATAATTTATGAAGCATCCATGCTATTATATTATCTGTTTTGAATGATTACGGGCTTTATTATACACTTTTATATTACTTTTGGGACTAACCTATTAACCGGAGCCCCAACCCATATTGCTGTTTTATTGCCTGTTTTAGTATTTCGAAAGAAAGGAATATCAAACGGAGTCCAAACGGAATGAAACCTTTGGCAGCGTGATTTTTGGGAAGATTATGATCCAGGGAACTTAGAGTGCACGTCAGAAGATCCTCGAGGAGGCCACGAGATAGGGCGGCGCCCCCACCCCTTGGGCGCGCCCTACCCTCTCGTGGGCCCCTCGAGGCTCCCCCGACCGACTTCTTTCGCCTATATAAGCCTACGTACCCTAAAAACATCGAAAATCAAGATAGATCGGGAGTTTCGCCGCCGCAAGCCTCTGTAGCCACCAAAAACCTCTCGGGAGCCCTTCCCGGCACCGTGCCGGAGGGGGGATCCTTCACCGGTGGCCATCTTCATCATCCCGGTGCTATCCATGATGAGGAGGGAGTAGTTCACCCTCGAGGCTGAGGGTATGTACCAGTAGCTTTGTGTTTGGTCTCTCTCTCTCTCTCTCTCGTGTTCTCTCTCGTGTTCCCTCTATGGCACGATCTTGATGTATCCCGAGCTTTGCTATTGTAGTTGGATCTTATGATGTTTCTCCCCCTCTAATCTCTTGTGATGAATTGAGTTTTCCCTTTGAAGTTATCTTATCAGATTGAGTCTTTTATGAGAACACTTGATGTATGTCTTGCCGTGTTTATCTGTGTTGACAATGGGATATCTGTTGGAAATATGCCCTAGAGGCAATAATAAATTAGTTATTATTATATTTCCTTGTTCATGATAATCGTTTATTATCCATGCTATAATTGTATTGATAGGAAACTCAGATGCATGTGTGGGTACATAGACAACACCATGTCCCTAGTAAGCCTCTAGTTGACTAGCTCGTTGATCAACAGATGGTTACGGTTTCCTGACCATGGACATTGGATGTCGTTGATAACGGGATCACATCATTAGGAGAATGATGTGATGGACAAGACCCAATCCTAAGCCGAGCACAAAGATCGTAGTTCGTATGCTAAAGCTTTTCTAATGTCAAGTATCATTTCCTTAGACCATGAGATTGTGCAACTACCGGATACCGTAGGAATGCTTTGGGTGCACCAAATGTCACAACGTAACTGGGTGGCTATAAAGGTGCACTACGGGTATCTCCGAAAGTGTCTGTTGGGTTGGCACGAATCGAGACTGGGATTTGTCACTCCAGTTGACGGAGAGGTATCTCTGGGCCCACTCGGTAGGACATCATCATAATGTGCACAATGTGACCAAGGGGTTGATCATGGGATGATGTGTTACGGAACGAGTAAAGAGACTTGCTGGTAACGAGATAGAACAAGGTATTGGCATACCGACGATCGAATCTCGGGCAAGTATAATACCGCTAGACAAAGGGAATTGTATACAGGATCAATTGAGTCCTTGACATCGCGGTTCATCTGATGAGATCATCGTGGAACATGTGGGATCCAACATGGGTATCCAGATCCCGCTGTTGGTTATTGACCGGAGAACGTCTCGGTCATGTCTACATGGTTCCCGAACCCGTAGGGTCTACACACTTAAGGTTCGATGACGCTAGGGTTATAGGGAATAAATATACGTGGTTACCGAATGTTGTTCGGAGTCCAGGATGAGATCCCGGACGTCACGAGGAGTTCCGGAATGGTCCGGAGGTAAAGATTTATATATGGAAAGTTGTTGTTCGGGTTCCGGGAAAAGTTCAGGTTTTTCTGGTATTGTACCGGGAAACTTCCAGAAGGTTCCGGAGGATTCCGAAGGGGTCCGGAGGTCCAGAAATTGTTCCACCACATCCAATACAGTAGCATGGGCTGTAAGGGGGCGCCCTAGCCTTAATGGGCCAGGGGCACCAGCCCCCCCAAGGCCCATGCGCATGGGAGAGGGGAAACCCTAAGGGGGAGGGCCTCCACTTGACTTGGGAGGCACTCCTCCCCCCCTTGGCCGCCGCCCCCAACCCTAGATGGGATCTAGGGGGGCTGGCCCCCTTCTCTCCCCACCTGTAAATAGTGGAGGGGTGGGAGGGCAGCCGCACCCCAAGTTCTGGTGCAGCCCTCCCCCTCTCCCAAGTACTCCTCCTCTCCCGCGGTGCTTGGCGAAGCCCTGCAGTATTACCACGCTCCTCCATCACCACCACGCCGTTGTGCTGCTGCTGGATGGAGTCTTCCTCAACCTCTCCCTCTCTCTTTGCTGGATCAAGGCATGGGAGATGTCACTGGGCTGTACGTGTGTTGAACACGAAGGTGTCGTCCATCCGGCACTAGGATCTCCAGTGATTTGGATCACGACGAGTCCGACTCCTTCAACCCTGTTCTCTTGAACGCTTCCGCTTAGCGATCTACAAGGGTATGTAGATGCACTCTCCTTCCCCTCGTTGCTGGTTTCTCTATAGATAGATCTTGGTGACACGTAGGAAAATTTTGAATTTCTGCTACGTTCCCCAACAGTGGCATCATGAGCTAGGTCTATTGCGTAGATTCTATGCACGAGTAGAACACAAAGTAGTTGTGGGTGTTGTTTTTGTTCAATATGCTTAACATTACTAGTCCAATCTTGATTCGGCGGTATTGTGGGATGAAGCGGCCCGGACCGACCTTACACGTACTCTTACATGAGACAGGTTCCACCAACTGACATGCACTTGTTGCATAAGGTGGCTAGCGGGTGTCAGTCTCTCCCACTTTAGTCGGATCGGATTCGATGAAAAGGGTCCTTATGAAGGGTAAATAGCAATTGGCATATCACATTGTGGTTTTTGCGTAGGCAAGAAACGTTCTTGCTAGAAACCCATAGCAGCCACGTAAAACATGCAAACAACAATTAGAGGACATCTAACTTGTTTTTGCAGGGTATGCTATGTGATGTGATATGGCCAAGAAGAATGTGATGAATGATATGTGATGTATGAGATTAACCATGTTCTTGTAATAGGAATCACGACTTGCATGTCGATGAGTATGACAACCGGCAGGAGCCATAGGAGTTGTCTTAATTTATTGTATGACCTGCGTGTCATTGAACAACGCCATGTAATTACTTTACTTTATTGCTAACCGGTAGCCATAGTAGTAGAAGTAATAAGTTGGCAAGACAACTTCATGGAGACACGATGATGGAGATCATGATGATGGAGATCATGGTGTCATGCCGGTGACGATGATGATCATGGAGCCCCGAAGATGGACATCAAAAGGAGCAAAATGATATTGGCCATATCATTTCACTTTTGATTGCATGTGATGTTTATCATGTTTATGCATCTTATTTGCTTAGAACGACGGTAGTAAATAAGATGATCCCTCATTAAAATTTCAAGAAAGTGGCCCCCCTAACTGTGCACCGTTGCGAAAGTTCGTCGTTTCAAAGCACCACGTGATGATCGGGTGTGATAGATTCTAACATTCACATACAACGGGTGTAAGCCAGATTTACACACGTGAAACACTTAGGTTAACTTGACGAGCCTAGCATGTACAGACATGGCCTCAGAACACAAGAGACCAAAAGGTCGAGCATGAGTCGTATGGTGGATATGATCAACATGAAGATGTTCACCGATGATGACTAGTCCGTCTCACGTGATGATCGGACACGGCCTAGTTGACTCGGATCATGTAATCACTTAGATGACTAGAGGGATGTCTATCTGAGTGGGAGTTCATAAGATGAACTTAATTATCCTGAACATAGTCAAAAACCCTTTGCAAATTATGTCATAGCTCGCGCTTTAGTTCTACTGTTTTAGATATGTTCCTAGAGAAAATATAGTTGAAAGTTGACAGTAGAAATTATGCGGACAGTGGAAGGCATATGTCTTTAATGCACCGCTCGGTGTGCTGGACTCGAACGTGGTCTGTGAATGTTGCGAACATCTGACATACACGTTTTGATGACTACGTGATAGTTCAGTTAAACGGTTTAGAGTTGAGGCACCAAAGACGTTTTTCGAAAAGCAGAACATATGAGATGTTTCGAGGGCTGAAATTGGGATTTCAGGCTTGTGCCCATGTCAAGAGGTATAAGACCTCCGACAATTTTCTTAGCCTGCCAACTAAGGGAGAAAAGCTCAATCGTTGAGCTTGTGCTCAGATTGTCTCAGTACAACAATCACTTGAATCGAGTGGGAGTTGATCTTCCAGATGAGATAGTGATGTTTCTCCAAAGTCATTGCCAGCAAGCTGCTAGAGCTTGGTGATGAACTATAACATATCAGGGATAGATATGATGATCCTTGAAGTATTCGCGATGTTTGACACCATGAATGTAGAAATCAAGAAGGAGCATCAATTGTTGATGGTTAGTGAAACCACTAGTTTCAAGAAGGGCGAGGGCAAGAAGGGGTACTTCACGAAATGGCAAATCAGTTGCTGCTCCAGTGAAGAAACCCAAGGTTGAACCCAAACCCGAGACTAAGTGCTTCTGTAAGAAGAGGAACGGACACTGAAGCAGAACCACCCTAGATACTTGGTAGATAAGAAGGCAGGCAAGGTCGATAGAAGTATATTGGATATACAATATGTTAATGTGTACTTTACTAGTACTCCTAGTAGCACCAGGGTATTAGATACCGGTTCGGTTGCTAAGTGTTAGTAACTCGAAATAAAAGCTACGGAATAAACGGAGACTAGCTAAAAGTGAGATAACGATGTGTGTTGGAAGTGTTTCCAAGGTTGATCTGATCAAACATCGCACGCTCCCTCTACCATCAAGATTAGTATTAAACCTGAATAATTGTCATTTGGTGTTTGCGTTGAGCATAGACATGATTGGATTGTGTCTATCGCAATACGGTTATTCATTTAAGGAGAATAATGGTTACTCTATTTATTTGAATAATACCTTCAATGGTCTTGCACCTAAAGGAATAGTTTATTGAATCTAGTGATACAAATTTTCATGCCAAAAGATATAAGATAGTAATGGTAGTACCACTTACTTGTGGCACTGCCATGTAAGTAATATTGGTATAAAATGCATGAAGAAGCTCCATGTTGATGGACCTTTGGACTCACTCGTTTTTTAAAAGTTTGAGACATGCGAACCATGTCTATTGGTGTATACGCATGATGAAACTCCATGCAGATGGATCATTTGGACTCACTTGATTTTGAATCACTTGAGATATGCAAATCATACCACATGGGCAAGATGACTGAAAAGCCTCGTTTTCAGTAAGATGGAACAAGATAGCAACTTGTTGGAAGTAACACATTTTTTATGTGTGCAGTCCAATGAGTGCTGAGGCATGCAGTGAATATCATTATGTTCTTACTTCACAGATGATTCTAGTAGATGTTGAGTATATTTACTTGATGAAACACAAGTCTGAATTATTGAATGGTTCAAGTAATTTCAGAGTGAAGTTGAAGATCATCGTGACAAGAGGATAAAATGTCTATGATATGAACATAGAGATGAGTATCTGAGTTACGAACTTTGGCACACAATTAAGACATTGTGGAAATTGTTCCACAATTAATACCGCGCCTGGAACACCATAGTGTGATGGTGTGTCCGAACATCATAGTTGCACCCTATTGGATATGGTGCGTACCATGATATCTCTTATTGAATTACCACTATAGTTCATGGTTTAGGCATTAGAGACAACCGCACTCACTTTAATAGGGCACCACGTAATTCCATTGAAACGACACCGTTTGAACTATGGTTTGGAGAAACCTAAGTTGTCATTTCTTGAAAGTTTGGGGCTGCGACGCTTATGTGAAAAAGTTTCATCGTGATAAGCTCGAACCCAAAATGGATAAATACATCTTCATAGGATACCCAAAATGGTTGGGTATACCTCCTATCTCAGATCCGGAAGCAAGAGTAATTGTTTCTAGAAACGGGTCCTTTCTCGAGGAAAAGTTTCTCTCGAAAGAATTGAGTGGGAGGATGGTGGAGACTTGATGAGGTTATTGAACCATCACTTCAACTAGTGTGTAGTAGGGCACAGGAAGTTGTTCCTATGACACCTACACCAATTGAAGTAGAAGCTTATGATAGTGATCATGAAACTTCGGATCAAGTCACTACCGAACCTCGTAGGGTGACAAGGATGTGTACTACTTCAGAGTGGTACAGTAATCATGTCTTGAAGGTCATGTTGCTAGACAACAATGAACCTACGAGCTATGGAGAAGCAATGGTGGTCCCGGATTCCGACAAATGGCTCGAGGCCATAAAATCCGAGAGAGGATCCATGACTTCGGAAGAAATACTTGATGGTCGTAAGGCTGTTGGGTAGAGATGGATTTTAAGAGTAAGACAGACAATGATGGTAAGTATCACCATTAAGAAAGCTCGACTTGTTGTTAAGATGTTTTCCGACAAGTTCAAGGAGTTGACTATGATGAGACTTTCTCACTCGTAGCGATGCTAAGAGTCTGTTGGAATTATATTATCAATTACTGCATGATTTATGAAATCTTGCAGATAGGATGTCAAAACATTGTTTCCTCGACGATATCCTTGAGGAAAGGTTGTATGTGATACATCCAGAAGGTTTTGTCAATCCTAAAAGACGCTAATAAGTATGCAAAGCTCCAGCAATCCTTCTAAGGACTGGAGTAAGCATCTCGGAGTTGGAATGTACGCTTTGATTAGATGATCAAAGATTTTGGGTTTGTACAAAGTTTATGAGAAACTTGTATTTCCAAAGAAGTGAGTGGGATCACTATAGAATTTCTGATGAGTATATGTTGTTGACATATTGTTGATCAGAAATGATGTAGAATTTCTGGAAAGCATATAGGGTTATTTGAAAAGTGTTTTTCAATAGAGAACCTAGATCAAGCTGCTTGAACATTGAGCATCAAGATCTATGAGGATAGATCAAAAACCGCTAAATGGTACTTTCAAATGAGCACATACCTTGACATGATCTTGAAAGTGTTCAAGATGGATCAGTCAAAGAAGGACTTCTTGCCTGAGTTGTAAGGTATGAAGTTAAGAGTTAAAGCTCGACCACGGCAGAAGAGAGAGAAAGGACGAAGGTCGTCCCCTATGCTTCAGACGTAGGCCCTCTAGTATGCTATGTTGTGTACCGCACCGGAAGTGTGCCTTGCCATGAGTCAGTCAAGGGGTACAAGAATGATCCAGGAATTGATCATTGGACAACAGTCAAAAAATTGTCCTTGGAGTAAATAAAGGACATGTTTCTCGATTATGGAGGTGATAAAGAGTTTGGCGTAAAGGGTTACGTCGATGCAAGCTTTAACACCTATCTGAATGACTCTGAGTAGCAAACCGGATACGTATAGTGGAGCAACCATTTGGAATAGCTCCAACTGGAGCGTGGAAGCAGCATTTACAATATGACATAGAGAATTGCAAAGTACATACGGATCTGAATATTGCAGACCCGTTGATTAAAACCTCTCTCACAAGCAAAACATGATCAAACCCCAGAACTCATTGAGTCTTAATCACATGGTGATGTAAACTAGTTTAGTGACACTAGTAAACTCTTTGGATGTTGGTCACATGGCGATGTGACCTATCAGTGTTAATCACATGGCGATGTGAACTAGATTATTGACTATAGTGCAAGTAGGAGACTATTGGAAATATGCCCTAGAGGCAATAATAAATTAGTTATTATTATATTTCCTTGTTCATGATAATCGTTTATTATCCATGCTATAATTGTATTGATAGGAAACTCAGATACATGTGTGGGTACATAGACAACACCATGTCCCTAGTAAGCCTCTAGTTGACTAGCTCGTTGATCAACAGATGGTTACGGTTTCCTGACCATGGACATTGGATGTCGTTGATAACGGGATCACGTCATTGGGAGAATGATGTGATGGACAAGACCCAATCCTAAGCCTAGCACAAAGATCATATTTCGTATGCTAAAGCTTTTCTAATGTCAAGTATCATTTCCTTAGAGCATGAGACTGTGCAACTCCCGAATACCATAGGAATGCTTTGGGTGCACCAAACGTCACAATGTAACTGGGTGGCTATAAAGATGCACTACGGGTATCTCCGAAAGTGTCTGTTGGGTTGGCACGAATCGAGACTGCGATTTGTCACTCCGGTTGACGGAGAGGTATCTCTGGGCCCACTCGGTAGGACATCATCGTAATGTGCACAATGTGACCAAGGGGTTGATCACGGGATGATGTGTGACGGAATGAGTAGAGAGACTTATCGGTAACGAGATAGAACAAGGTATCGGCATACCGACGATCGAATCTCGGGCAAGTATAATACCGCTAGACAAAGGGAATTGTATACAGGATCAATTGAGTCCTTGACATCGTGGTTCATCCGATGAGATCATCGTGGAACATGTGGGAGCCAACATGGGTATCTAGATCCCGCTGTTGGTTATTGACCGGAGAATGTCTCTGTCATGTCTGGATGGTTCCCGAACCCGTAGGGTCTACACACTTAAGGTTCGATGACAATAGGGTTATAGGGAATAGATATACGTGGTTACCGAATGTTGTTCGGAGTCCCGGATGATATCCCGGACGTCACGAGAAGTTCCGGAATGGTCCGGAGGTAAAGATTTATATATGGAAAGTTGTTGTTCGGGTTCCGCGAAAAGTTCAGGTTTTCTGGTATTGTACCGGGAAACTTCCAGAAGGTTCCGGAGGATTCCGGAGGGGTCCGAAGGTCCGGAAATTGTTCCACCATGTCCAATACAGCAGCATGGGCTGTAAGGGGGCGCCCTAGCCTTAATGGGCCAGGGGCACCAGCCCCCCAAGGCCCATGCGCATGGGAGAGGGGAAACCCTAAGGGGGGCCTCCACTTGACTTGGGAGGCACTCCTCCCCCCCTTGGCCGCCGCCCCCAAACCTAGATGGGATCTAGGGGGCTGGGCCCCTTCTCTCCCCACCTATAAATAGTGGAGGGGTGGGAGGGCAGCCGCACCCCAAGTTCTGGCGCAGCCCTCCCCCTCTCCCAAGTACTCCTCCTCTCCCGCGGTGCTTGGCGAAGCCCTGCAGGATTATCACGCTCCTCCATCACCACCACGCTGTTGTGCTGCTGCTGGATGGAGTCTTCCTCAACCTCTCCCTCTCTCCTTGCTGGATCAAGGCATGGGAGACGTCACCGGGATGTACGTGTGTTGAACGCAGAGGTGCCGTCAGTTCGGCACTAGGATCTCCGCTGATTTGGATCACGATGAGTACGACTCCTTCAACCCTGTTCTCTTGAACGCTTCCGCTTAGCGATCTACTAGGGTATGTAGATGCACTCTCCTTCCCCTCGTTGCTAGTTTCTCCATAGATAGATCTTGGTGACATGTAGGAAAATTTTGAATTTCTGCTACGTTCCCCAACAATATCATGTTCCACTTGATGTATGTTTTGCTGACCAACTTGCGGGTTCCACCCATGAACCTATGCATAGGGGTTGGCACACGTTCTTGACTCTCCGGTAGAAACTTTGGGGCACTCTTTTAAGTACTTTGTGTTGGTTGAATAGATGAATCTGAGATTGTGTGATGCATATCATATAATCATGCCCATGGATACTTGAGGTGACAATGGAGTATCTAGGTGACATTAGGGTTTTGGTTGATTTGTGTCTTAAGGTGTTATTGTAGTACGAACTCTTGAGTAGATTGATCCGAAAGAATAACTTTGAGGTGGTTTTGTACCCTACCATAATCTCTTCATTCGTTCTCCGCTATTAGTGTCTTTGGAGTGACTCTTTTTTGCATGTTGAGGGATTGTTATATGATCTATCGATGTTACTATTGTTGAGAGAACTTGCACTAGTGAAAGTATGAACCCTATGCCTTGTTTCCTACCATTGCAATACCGTTTATGCTCACTTTTATCATTTGTTACCTTGCTATTTTTATAATTTCAAATTTCAAATACCTTTATCTACTATCCATATTGCACTTGTATCACCATCTCTTCGCCGAACTAGTGCACCTATACAATTTACCATTGTATTGGGTGTGTTGGGGACACAAGAGACGCTTTGTTATTTGGTTGCAGGGTTGTTTGAGAGAGACCATCTTCATCCTACACCTCCTACGGATTGATAAACCTTAGGTCATCCACTTGAGGGAAATTTGCTACTATCCTACAAATCTGCACTTGCAGGCCCAACAACATCTACAAGAAGAAGGTTGTGTAGTAGACATCACAACCAAACTCATACCTTTAAACCTTTTATCATATTCAAAGACTTGGCTCTGAAGGTCGTGGATCTAGCTATGGAGGAAGTTGATTTGCTCGTTGAGGGAGAAGACGATGTCCTTTATGGGCTTGCCATCCACCTTGAGATCATGGGTATAGTCCGTGATCATGTGGTGATTAGCATTGAGTCCACGCTCCACCATCCCCTTGGACTTGAAGATGTCCTGCTCCACGGCTCCAAGCCTGGCCTCCACGGATCCAGTCCCTCTGGGTCCTTGCACATCGCGGATGTGCAGCATCCCATCGCGCATCTGGATAGCTTGAGGGTGCTGCATCACCTCCCGATGATATGGGTTGATGACATTGTCGAAGAATTTGTCCTTGGAGGAGCTTGAAGAGGCCAAGGTGGATCGGATCTGACAAAAAACATCAAGAAAAGAAAGTAGGAGATTTCTCTGCGATACAGAGGTTAACAGGTTCGAGAGGTATATATAGATTTTTTATCTTGGGGAACAAGCAGAACGGAAGAAAAACGGGGATTGGAAAGTACACGAGGTGGGCACAACCCACCTGGGTGCGCCAAGCATGCCTGGTGCGCCCTGGTGTATCGTGCCCACCAGGGTCACTTTCCTGGAAGTTTCTTATTTTCCTAATTTTCTAAATATTCCAAAACTAACAAAAAATATTTTTGCGGATTTTTCGGAATCTGTTTACTTACCGTATCACGTACCTCCTTATTTTCACGATTCTGGAGTGTTCCGGAAGGACTCTTTTATGTGTCCTTTCGGTGTCAAAGTTTGGATAACATTGCTTTCAACATTAATTGGTGTACCTGAGATATAATGTTTTATTCTTTGTCCATTGACAACCTTTGGGTTAGTCCCTTCAGCATTATTTATTTTGATACCTCCGGACCGATAGACCTCCTCGATGACATAGGGTCCTTCCCATTTGGAGAGGAGTTTTCCTGCAAAGAATCTAAAAATGAGAGTTGTACAAAAGAACATATTCTCCTACTTTGAACTCACGCTTTTGGATTCTTTTGTCATGCCATCTTTTAACTTTTTCTTTGAATAAATTAGCATTTTCATAATCATGGGTTCTCCATTCATCTAATGAGCTAATATCAAATAACCTCTTTTCTTCAGTAAGTTTGAAATCATAATTGAGTTCTTTTATTGCCCAAAATGCTTTGTGTTGTAACTCAAGAGGTAAACGACAAGCTTTTCCATAAACCATTTTATATGGAGACATACCCATAGGATTTTTGTAAGCTGTTCTATAAGCCCAAAGTGCATCATCTAATTTCTTAGACCAATTCTTCCGGGACCTATTAACAGTCTTTTGTAAGATTAGTTTTATTTCTCTATTACTAAGTTCAACTTGACCACTAGACTAAGGATGATAAGGTGACACAATTCTATGGTCAACATCATACTTAGCAAGCATTTTACGGAAAGCACCATGAATAAAGTGTGAACCACCATCAGTCATTAAATATCTAGGGACTCCAAACCTTGGAAAAATAACTTTCTTAAGCATTTTAATAGAGGTGTTGTGATCAACACTACTGGTTGGAATAGCTTCTAGCCACTTAGTAACATAATCAACAACAACCAAAATATGTGTATACCCATTAGAGGAAGGAAAAGGTCCCATGAAGTCAAATCCCCAAACATAAAATGGTTCAACAGCAAGTGAATAATTCATAGGCATTTCTTGACGCTTACCGATCTTACCTATTCTTTGGTATTCATCACAAGATGAGATAAACTTACGGGCATCCTTGAAGAGTGTAGGCTAATAAAAACCAGATTGCAATACCTTATGAGTGGTTCTGTCTCCCGCGTGATGTCCTCCAAAAGCTTCAAAGTGACATTTCCATAGGATTTGTTCATGTTCATGTTCAAGTACACAACGTCTAACAATACCATCTACTCCTTCTTTATAAAGATGTGGGTCATCCCAAAAGTAATGTCTTAAATCTCATAGAAGATTTTTTTTCTTTTGTTGGTATGTAAAGCTAGGTGGTATGTATTTAGCGACAATATAATTAGCATAGTCAGCATACCAATGTGTACTATGAGAAACATTTGTTGCAACTAGTTGTTCATCAGGGAAGCTATCATTAATTGGTTGTGGGTCATCAAGAATATTTTTAAGTCTAGACAAGTTATCAGCCACGGGGTTCTCTGCTCCTTTCCTCTCAGTGATATGCAAATGAAATTCTTGTAGCAGAACAACCCACCTAATGAGTCTAGGTTTAGCATCTTTCTTTTTAATAAGATATTTTATAGCAGCATGATTAGTGTGAACAATGACTTTAGAATCAAAAATGTAAGATCTGAATTTATCATAAGCAAACACCACTGCTAAGAATTCTTTTTCAGTAGTAACATAGTTTCGTTGAGCACTATCTACAATTTTACTAGCATAATGAATAACATTCAATTTATTATCAACTCTTTGTCCTAGAACAGCACCAACGGCATAATCACTAGCATCACACATAATCTCAAAAGGCAAGTTCCAATTAAGTGGTTGAACAACATGTGCAGTAATTAAGGCTTTCTTTAGTGTTTCAAAGGCTTCCATGCAATCGTCATCAAACACAAAGGGAATACCCTTTTGCAAAAGATTAGTAAGAGGCCTAGAAATTTTAGAAAAGTCTTTGATAAACCTCCTACAGAAACCAGCATGACCAAGGAAACTATGAATACCTTTGATATCTTTAGGACATGGAATTTTCTCAATTGCATCAACCTTGGCTTTGTCCACCTCAATGCCTATTTTAGAAATTTTGTGGCCCAAGACAATACCTTCATTAACCATAAAGTGGCACTTCTCCCAATTCAAGACGAGATTTGTTTGTTCACATCTCTGCAAGACTGGATTGAGATTGCTTAAACAATCATCAAAAGACTTCCCATAAACAGAAAAGTCATCCATGAAAACCTCAACAATATTTTCACAAAAATCAGAGAATATAGCAGTCATACATCTTTGAAAGGTAGCAGGTGCATTACATAAATCGAAAGGCATACGTCTATAAGCAAATGTTCCAAAAGGACAAGTAAAACTGGTCTTTTCTTGATCAGATTGTAAAACAGGTATTTGTGAAAAGCCAGAGTAACCATCAAGGAAGAAAAAATGTGTGTGCTTAGATAATCTTCCTAACATTTGATTGATAAAAGGCAGAGGGTAATGATATTTTCTAGTAGCTTTACTTAATTTTTTATAATCAATTACCATTCCTTAGCCCGTGACAATTCTTTCTGGAATAAGCTCATTCTTATCATTACGAACAACAGTAATACTCCCTTCTTAGGGACACAATGAACAGGACTTACCCATCTACTATCAGCTATAGGATAGATTATACCTGCTTCCAGAAGTTTCTATATTTCGGTTCTTACCACTTCTGTCATTATCGGATTTAACCGACGTTGGTGATTGAGGGAGTCCTGGATTAGGGGGTGTCCGGATAACCGGACTATAACCTTTGGCCGGACTCCTGGACTATGAAGATACAAGATTGAAGACTTCGTCTCGTGTCCGAATGGGACTTTCCTTGGCGTGGAAGGCAAGCTTGGCGATAGGATATGTAGATCTCCTCCCATTGTAACCGACTCTGTGTAACCCTAGCCCTCTCCGGTGTCTATATAAACCGGAGGGTTTTAGTCCGTAGGACGAACAACAATCATACCATAGGCTAGCTTCTAGGGTTTAGCCTCTCTGATGTCGTGGTAGATCTACTCTTGTACTACCCATATCGACAATATTAATCAAGCAGGAGTAGGCTTTTACCTCCATCGAGAGGGCCCGAACCTGGGTAAAAACATCGTGTCCCTGGTTTCCTATTACCATCCGCCTAGACGCACAGTTCGGGACCCCCTACCCGAGATCCGCCAGTTTTGACACCGACATTGGTGCTTTCATTGAGAGTTCCTCTGTGTCGTCATCTTTAGGACCGATGGCTCCTCCGATCATCAACAACGTTGCGATCCAGGGCGAGTCTTTTTGCCACGGACAGATCTTCGTATTCGGCGGCTTTGCACTGCGGGCCAATTCACTTGGCCATCTGGAGCAGATCGAAAGCTACGCCCCTGGCCATCAGGTCATATTTGGAAGTTTGAACTACATGGCTGACGTCCGCAGAGACTTGATCTTCGACGGGTTCGAGCCATAGCTGAGCGCGCCGCACTGTCATGATGGGCATGATCTAGCTCTGCCGCCGAACAGTGCCCAGGAGGCCGCACCAGTGTCCGCTCCGACTCTTAGCTCGGAGCCGACTGCGCCAATCGAGGACGGGTGGCTGGACACCGCCTCGGGGGCTGCAATCTCTATGGCGATCGAGCCGAACACCGGTCTTGTCCTTTGCGAAGCTTGTGACTCCAAGGTGCCGGACTCCTTTCCGGACTCCCAACCTTCCGCGCCCCTGCCGATCGAACCCGATTGGGCGCCGATCATGGAGTTCGCCGTCGCAGACATCTTTCAGCACTCGCCCTTCGGCGACATTCTGAATTCACTAAAGTCTCTCTCTTTATCAAGAGAGCCCTGGCTGGACTATGGTAAGCAAGGTTGGGATGCGGACGACGAAAAAATTCAAAGCCCACCCACCACCCACTTCGTAGCCACTGTCGATGATTTAACTGACATGCTCGACTTCGACTCCGAACACATCGACGGTATGGACGCCGATGCAGGAGACGACCAAGAACCAGTGCCCATAGGGCACTGGAAGGACACCTCGTCATATGACATATACATGGTGGACACCCCAAAAGAAGGGAATGGAACAACGGAGGATGACCCCTCCAAAAAGCAGCCTAAGCACCGGCGTCAGCGGCGCCGCTCTAAATCCCGCCAAAGCAAAAACGGTGATTCCGGCACGGGAGATAATAACACCCCGGGAAGTGCCGAAGACAGCCCCCTCTAGCAGGATTCAACAAAGGAGGATGGAGAAGCCAACCCTCATGAGAGAGCGACAGACAGAGAGGTAGAGGACTATAATTACATGCCTCCCTCCGAAGACGAGGCAAGCCTCCACGACGACGAATTTGTCATGTCTGAGGATCCCATCGAACAAGAGCGTTTCAAACGCAGGCTTATGGCCACGGCGAGCAGCCTCAAGAAAAAACAACAGCAGCTTAGAGCTGACCAGGACTTGCTAGCCGACAGATGGACTGAAGTCCTTGCGGCCGAAGAGTACGAACTCGAACGCCCCTCCAAGAGCTACCCAAAGCGCAGGCTGCTACCCCGATTAGAGGAGGAAGCACCTAAACCTACATCACCAGCGCACGACGCGGCCGACCGGCCACCTCGTGGCCACGACAGAGAGGCCTCTCGGCCATCCACTCAAGCCACACCCCGGCGTCGCTCAAAAAATACCAAGGCACGGGGAAATGCACCAGACCTGCGAGACATATTGGAGGACAAGGCAATGCAAACAAGATCGATCTACGGATCGCGTGGGCGCCCCACGGCACGTGACGATAACCGTCATGCCGGATTATGCAAATACGGCTAGGCCGAACACAGCAGACAAAGCTCATTTGGGCTACGTCGCGATATAGCCCAGTATAGAGGCGTCGCACACCCACTATGCTTCACAGATGAAGTAATGGATCATCAAATCCCCGAGGGTTTTAAGCCCGTAAACATCGAATCATACGATGGCACAACAGATCCTGTGGTATGGATCGAGGATTATCTCCTTCATATCCACATGGCCCGCGGTGATGATCTACATGCTATCAAATACCTCCCACTCAAGCTTAAAGGACCAGCTCGGCATTGGCTTAACAGCTTGCCAGCAGAGTCAATTGGTTGCTGGGAGGACCTGGAAGCCGCATTCCTTGACAATTTCTAGGGCACCTATGTGCGACCACCAGACGCCGATGACCTAAGCCACATAATTCAGCAGCCAGAGGAATCGGCCAGACAATTCTGGACACAGTTCCTAACCAAGAAAAAACAAATAGTCGACTGTCCGGACGCAGAGGCCCTCGTAGCCTTCAATCATAACATCCGTGACGAATGGCTTGCCCGGCACCTAGGACAGGAAAAGCCGAAATCCATGGCAGCCCTCACAACACTCATGACCCGCTTTTGTGCGGGAGAAGACAGCTAGCTAGCTCGTAGTAATAACATGAACAAGAGACCTGGTAATTCGGATACCAAGGACAGCAATGGCAGGTCGCGTCGCAACAAGCACAACCGCCGCACTAACAGCGACAATACTGAGGATACGGCAGTTAATGCCGGATTCAGAGGCTCTAAACCCGGTCAGCGGAAAAAGCCATTCAAAAGAAACACTCTGGGCCCGTCCAGTTTGGACAGAATACTCAATCGCTCGTGCCAGATACAGGACACCCACGAAATACCAGCCAACCACACCAACAGGGACTGTTGGGCGTTCAAGCAGGCAGGCAAGTTAATTGCCAAAAACAGAGACAAGGGCCTGCATAGCGATGACGAGGGGGAGCCCCGGCAACAGAATAATAGGGGACAGAAGGGTTTTCCCCCACAAGTGCGGACGGTGAACATGATATATGCAACCCACATCCACAAAAGAGAGCGGAAACGTGCACTCAGGGACGTATATGCGTTGGAGCCAGTCGCCCCAAAGTTCAACCCGTGGTCCTCCTGCCTGATCACTTTTGATCGAAGGGACCACCCCATAGCATCCACCACGGTGGATTCACCGCATTGGTTCTAGACCCAATTATTGACGGATTCCACCTCACTAGGGTCCTTATGGACGGCGGCAGTAGCCTGAACCTGCTCTATCAGGATACAGTGCGAAAAATGGGCATAGATCCCTCAAGGATTAAACCCACAAAGACGACCTTTAAAGGCGTCATACCAGGTGTAGAGGCCAACTGTACAGGCTCAGTTACACTCGAAGTGGTCTTCGGATCCCTGGATAATTTCTGTAGCGAGGAGTTAACCTTCGACATAGTCCCGTTCCGCAGTGGCTATCACACAGTTCTCGGACGAACCGCATTTGCAAAGTTCAATGCGGTGCCGCACTATGCATACCTCAAGCTCAAGATGCCAGGCCCTTGAGGAGTCATTACGGTCAATGGAAACACCAAACGCTCTCTCCGAACGGAGGAGCATACGGAGGCACTCGCGGTGGAAGTACAAAGTAGCCTCTCAAGGCAATTCTCCAGTCCGGCTATTAAACGTCCGGACACCGTCAAGCGCGCCCGGAGTAACCTACAACAAGACCGCCTGGCACGATCCGAGCAAGCGCAGCAGTGCAGCCCCAACCCCAGCCCTCGCGAAATTGCAAAACCAGTACCACGCGTACATAATTATGCTCTGGAAATACCATGGGCATAAGGGGAGGGGCACAACCACGGTACGCCCAAAATGCGGCTCAACCGCACTAGGGGCTCCCGACTTTGTCATTTCTTTTTTCTTACTTTTAGGACTCCACTCTCCGGAAGGCCTGTGCGGCAGTACAATCGCCAAACACACGATGCAACAGCCAGGGAGGCAGCAAGCTACGTCGAATGTCCAGGTGGTCTCTATAACAAGCTAAATACCTGTCTTACATAAAGTCTCGCAGCTCGCCCCTGGAGGGGGACATGTCAAATAATCCCATCTCTTGCTTATTGCACTATTTGTACCGTTCTGCTTTCACAGCAGCCTTTTAATAAACAGTACATAGCTCTTGTCTGTTATTGCATTCATTTTTTATGTAAATATGTCCAGTTATGACATTATGCAACCGTACACTTTGGTACGGCCAATACACCAGGGGCTTAAGCACCCCATAATATGGTGTGAGAAGTCCGAACACTCTCACGAGTGCGGCACCCCGAACTTATAGCATTATATGCATCGGCTCCAAATCATGTCTTGGGTCAATAGTTGGGTTTGCCCGGCTCCCATGTTTTGGTACCTTACGTTCCGTTATATCGGCTAAGGTAGCGCTAGGAGAACTACTGCGATTGTGCCCCAGTTGAGCTGGGTTAAGCACCTCAGTAGAGAAAGCTAAAATTGACCGTCATGATAGGGAGAGAGCCGATTGCTGTTCGAGAGGTTTTCGAGTCCCTAAAGACTTATGCCGCTTAGAGCGAGGAGCTGGCTTTGTCCGGCCTAGGCGTGGATAGCGCCCCGAACTCGGTCTTCCGAATACTAGGGACTTCGCCAAAATTTAAAATTATAGAATTCTATGGCTAAGTGAGAGTGATAAAGCATTATAGTCTGATTGCCTCGTTCGTTGTGCCGAGCGCCTCCCTCGAAAGACCCAAGAATGGGAACAAGAGCGCTCAAGTTTATCCCGAACATCCCAGCACTCGTGGCATGGGGGTAGAAGCCGATGACTCGCCATCTTTCAGATTTAATAAATGGCCACACAGAAGGTAATATTTTAAATTCAAAAAGTGTTGCTTAGCGCATATGAACAAGTTTTCAGCGCATAGGATAACACGAGCGAGTTTACTCAAAAATTAGATCCTTGGAACACTCATTCGCCACAAGACAGGCACCCTTCAGAACGCCCTCATAATACAACTCGGGCTTGCGATGCTCCTTCCCCTCCGGTGGCCCATCCGTCACTAGCTTCTCACCATCCATCTTGCCCCAGTGTACTTTAACACGGGCAAGGGCCCTACGGGCGCCTTCGATGCATACGGAGCGCTTGATAATTTCAAGCCATGGACAGGCATCCACCAGCTGCCTCACCAGCCCAAAATAGCTCCCAGGCATGACCTCCCCAGGCCACAGCCGGCCTATAAGGCCCTTCATGGCATGTTCGGCTATCTTATGGAGCTCGATCAGCTGCTTCAGCTGGTCGCTCAAGGGCACCGGGTGTCCGGCCTCAACATACTGGGACCAGAACACCTTCTCCGTCGAGCTCCCTTCCTCGGCTTGGTAGAATGCGGCAGCATCGGACACACTGTGGGGTAGATCTGCGAAGGCTCCTGGAGAGCTCCAGACTCTGGTAAGTAACAGGTAATTCACTTTCACGTGCTTGCTTTGCATAAAGAATGCCTTACCCGCCGCTATCTTCTTCATCGCCTCAATTTCCTGAAGGGCTTTTTGGGCTTCGGCCTTGGCAGATTTGGCACTCTCAAGGGACGAGGCAAGCTCGGACTCTCGAGTCTTTGAGTCAAGGTCCAAACTCTCGTGTTTTTTCACAAGAGCGTGCAGCTCTTGCTGCACCTCCGCCACCCGCCTCTTGCTTTTCTCACTAGACGCGCTCCACGGCCTCATTGTCTTCGGCCTTGGACAGCGCTTCCTTAAGGGTCGCCACCTCGGTTGTGGACCCTGTAATACTCACGTTGGTCCTGTCATTATTTGCAACCAGATCTTTTTATATACTTACATAAGGTATTACTTACCTTCCTTGCCCTCGAGCTGCTTCTTGGCAAGGCTGAGCTCATTCTCGGACCGCTCGAGACTCTGCTTCAATGCACCGACCTCCGCAGTCAGTGCGGCAGAGGTCAGCAGCGCAGCCTGCATTCCCATATTGATATACTTATGTTAGACTCCTGCGTATATCTTTTTAGATCCTCAGTCCGGCTTTTCTTTCCGAACTCCAAACTGAGCATCAGGGGCTACTATCTATGCGGTAATATTTTTACATGTCTTATATACATACCTCAAAGCCTGTTAGAAGGCTGGCACAGGCTTCTGTCAGCCCGCTCTTGGCGGACTGAACCTTGTGGATCACCGCACTCATAATAGTGCGGTGCTCCTCGTTGATGGAAGCGCCGTTAAGCACCTCCAGCAAATTATCCAGTGCCTCCAATTGGACGGAGGTCACCGGTGTCGTAGGCTTGCCCTTCTTACGAGGGGGCCGCCTGTCGGACTCCGGAACCACTGAAGGTTCCGGTGCGGTGTCCGGCCCAGGGCCGGACTTAGAGCCCTTTGGGGTTTTGTCCCCTTTGCGCCTGGAGTCCGGGAGATCGCCTTGCGGCGCCTCCGGGACCACCTCCTCCTGGCTTGGCCCCTTTTGGGACTCCACCTCAGCATCGTCCGTAGGGTGAGGGGAGGTAGCCGTCGGGAGTGAAAGACTATTCATGTCCGATGAATCCAGGGAGCCGCTCGACGAAGCGTCGAGCTGGGTCTTGGGCGGGCTGCATGATTATATTCGGCGTTAGAAGATACTGTGCAATAAAGGAATGCCATGAGTTATTCTGGTATCTGGATACTTACGATTTCGCTAGGGGCTTGGCCCTGCATGGCCACTCCTCTTCGCCATCGTCAGTGGTTGTGGAGTGGTCCGGAGGAACGGTCCTTCCCTTCTTGGACCCTCCGGCCCCCCTAGTTGGGGTGGCCTTCCTTTTCTTTCCTCCCCCCGCTGGAGGGGGAGAGGCCTCTTCTTTCTCCTCCTCGTCTTCGTGGGAGGAGTGCGCTTTGGACTCGTCGAGCGATGAATCCGACACCACCAGGCGCCGGGAACTCTTCCGAGTTCCCGTGGCCTTCTTCTTGGCCTTCTTCTCCGGCACCACGTAAGGTGTCGGGGCCAGCAGCTTCACCAAGCGGGCATCTGTTGGGCCTTCGGGCAAAGGACCCGGACAATCGATCTGTCCGGACTTCTTCTGCCAGTCATGTCAAAGGAACGGGAGCTTAGATCCCGCCTAGAGTCAAACTACGAAAAACAAGTATCCCGTAAAGGGTAAAACAAGCTTACCACGATGGCTTTGCGCTTCGCGCAGAATCCGCGATCCTCAGTAATGGGAGGAGGAACCTCGGCGCCCTTGAATAGCACCTTCCAGGCATCCTCGTGCGTTGTGTCAAAGAGCCTGGACAAAGTTTGGTGTTGGGCCAGGTCGAACTCGCACAAGTTAAAAGCCCGTCGTTGACATGGGAGGATCCGGCGGAAGAGCATGACTTGGACTACGTTGACAAGTTTAACCTTCTTGTCCATCAGGTTTTGGACGCAGGTTTGGAGTCCGGTAAGCTCTCACGAATTACCCCACGACAGGCCCGTCTCTTTCCAGGAGGTGAGCCGTGTGGGGATGCCAGATCGGAATTCGGGGGCCGCTGCCCATTCAGGGTCACGCGGCTCGGTGATGTAGAACCACCCCGATTTCCACCCTTTGATGGTTTCTACAACGGAGCCCTCGAGCCATGTGACGTTGGGCATCTTGCCCACCATGGCGCCTCCGCACTCCGCTTGCTGGCCGCCCACCACCTTCGGCTTGACATTGAAGATCTTCAGCCATAAGCCGAAGTGGGGCTTGATGCGGAGGAAGGCCTCGCACATAAGGATGGCAATTTTACCCATGGACATGGATACCCATGGATATCCGACCCGGATGGATAGGGTTTGGATATGATTTTGTGTCCATGGGCGATGCCCAGACCCGACTCGATTTCTCGTGGGTTGGGCATGGATATAATTTCGTACCCATGGATATACCCAAACCCGACCCGATAGTATGCAATAATGGGCAAAAATCTGCTATCCCTACCCCATAGTCACGTGTTCCACTTCAGTTTTACACTTTGTTATGTAAAACATGCAACAAAAATTGCACAGTCCCAACCGTAACTTTTATTAGTTGAAATTCAATCCCCATCAACATACTCTGGTGCCCCTTCCCTTATTTTTATCTCCTCGTTAAAATTTCTTGTCATTCTCACTCTCATCTTTTAGAAAAATACTAAATGATATTGGGTTGTTAGTGCACGTTGATTTACCATAAGTTGATGTTTACAATAAGTGAAGCCTAGCTTGCCACGAGGTGAAGAATGGAAGATCTTATGTTAACATTGTCTTATGTCTTATTTATATGTCTTGAGAGGACCCAATGGATATCTAGTGGGTATGGATATCCATCGGGTTTGGATAAGGACACAGTTTTTCACCCATGGATTTTTTCATGGGCAGGCAAAAACTGTCTTCATGGATATGGATATGGATTTGATATTGTTCAACCAGATCCAAACCTGACCCATTGCCATCCTTACTCGCACACGATGATAAACACCGAGATGTTGAGGATGAAGTTCGAGGCCAGATCGTGGAAATCCAGGCCATAGTAGAACATGAGCCCCCGGACAAATGGGTGGAGTGGGAAGCCCAGTTCGCGGAGGAAATGGGGGAGGAACACAACCCTCTCATGGGGCCTGGGGGTGGGGATAAGCTGCCCCTTGTCTGGAAGCCGGTGCGCAATGTCGTAGGTGGGAAGTGCGGACTTGGGCGCTGGAGCTCGAGTGCGCGGGAATGGATAAGCGAAGGAGGAAGAAGGCGTAGATGAAAAAGGTGGATCCTTATCCCCTTATATGGGAGGACGAAACTATGTGCCCCCACCAGGCTGGTAAAACTCGCTTATCTCCCAAGCGTCATGATTAATGGCACGGTAGGGTTATCCACGCCCGTATTGATGAGAATCCCGGAATAAGGGGACACGATCTCTGCTTCAACAAGGCGTGCGAAGGAAACCACCTCGCTAAACGCGCTGGGGTGGGACAGTAAAACTATTCGAATAAAGGCTTGGCCGTGGCGTGATGTCACGCCGTGGAATACGTCAGCAGATTAGACTTGTGCAAATATTACTCTCTCTACGGTGGTATGTGGAACTTGTTTTGCAGAGCCGGAAACTATCCTTGTGTTCAAAATCTTCTATAAGGTATTCGGAGGAGGAACCCGCCTTGCAATGCCAAAGACAAACTGCACGCCGGACTCGTCGTCATTGAAGCCTGGTTCAGGTGCTACGGAGGGAGTCCTGGATTAGGGGGTGTCCGGATGACCGGACTATAACCTTTGGCCGGACTCCTGGACTATGAAGATACAAGATTGAAGACTTTGTCTCGTGTCCGGATGGGACTTTCCTTGGTGTGGAAGGCAAGCTTGGCGATACATATGTAGATCTCCTCCCATTGTAACCGACTTTGTGTAACCCTAGCCCTCTCTGGTGTCCATATAAACCGGAGGGTTTTAGTCCGTATGACAAACAACAATCATACCATAGGCTAGCTTCTAGGGTTTAGCCTCTCTGATCTCGTGGTAGATCTACTCTTGTACTACCCATATCATCAATATTAATCAAGCAGTAGTAGGGTTTTACCTCCATCGAGAGGGCCCGAACCTAGGTAAAAACATCGTGTCCCTTGTTTCCTGTTACCATCCGCCTAGACGCACAGTTTGGGACCCCCTACCCGAGATCCGCTGGTTTTGACACCGATAGTGATCAACAATGGGTTTAGCATCAGGTTCCATATTAATCTTGTGCTGACATAGAGCGAGACTAATACCCTTAAGGTCATCAACAGTATATCCAATAGCAGACCTATGCTTCCTTAGAACTTTCAATAATCTTTCTTTTTCATGTTCTGAAAGGTTAGCACTAATAATAACAGGATATATCTTCTTTTCATCAAGATAAGCATATTTCAGAGTGTCTGGCAATTGTTTTAGTTCAAACACAGGATCACCTTTAGATGGAGGAGGACCTCCTAAAGTTTCAATAGGAAAATTGTGTTTAAGCAGAGGTGGTTGTTGGAAAAAGATTTTATCTATTTCATTTCTTTCACGCATATGCAAATCATTTTCATGGTCTAGCAAATATTGTTCCAAAGGATCAACAGGAGGCACAACAATAGAAGCAAGACCAATAGTTTCATCCTTACTAGGCAAATCTTTCTTATGAGGTTGTTTACTAAACTTGGAAAAATTAAATTCATGAGATTCATCACCAAACCTAACACCGACAGTTTGTTTCTCAGAATCATTTTTAGCATTGACAGTGTGCAAGAAAGGTCTACCAAAAATAATGGGACAAAAGTCATCTTGTGGGGTGCTAAGAACAAGTAAATCAGAAGGGTATTTTATTTTCCCACACAAGACTTCACATCTCTAAGAATCCCAATTGGTGATATAGTATCTCTATTAGCAAGTTCAATAGTAACATCTATGTCTTCTATTTCAGCAGGTGCTATTTGATCTTTAATTTCTTGGTATAAGGAGAAAGGGATAGCACTCACACTAGAACCTAGGTCACATAACCCATGATAACAGTGATCTCCTATCTTAACTGAGACAACAGGCATGCCAACAACTGGTCTATGTCTATCTTTTCCTTCAGGTTTGGCAATTCTAGAGGCTTCGCCACAGAAATAAATAACATGCCTATCAATATTATCAACTAAGAGATCTTTAACCATACCAACACTAGGTTAAACTTTGATTTGTTCAGATGGTTTGGGTGTTCTAACATAACTTTTGTTAACCATAGTTGAAGCTTTAGCATGTTCCTCCATCCTAACAGGAAAAGGTGGTTTTTCAATATAAGTAGTGGGGACAACTGGATCAACATTGTAAATGATAGTTTCTTATTTAGCTTTTACCGATTCTTTAACTTCTTATTTAATTGGTGGGTGATATTTAAACCACTTCTCCTTAGGGAGATCAACATGAGTAGCAAAAGATTCACAAAAGGAGGCTACTATCTCAGAGTCAAGTCCATATTTAGTGCTAAACTTTCGAAAAGCATCGGTATTCATAAAAGATTTAACACAATCAAACTTAGGTTCAATACCTAACTCTTTACCTTCATAAAGTTCCCAATCTTCAGAGTTGCATTTACTTATTTCTAAAAGATCCCACCGGAATTCGATAGTCTTCTTGATAAAAGAACTAGTTCAGGAAGTATCGAGCATGGATTGATCATTACGAGAAGCCGATCATAAAAATTCTGAATAATAATTTATCTCAAGAGCTCATTATTGGGGCATGAATATAACATTGACTTAAGCCTCCCCCAAGCTAGGGCAATACTTTCTCCTTCATGAGGCCAAAAATTATATATATAATTCCGATCACGATGAACTAGATGCACAGGATAAAATTTCTAATGAAATTCCAATTTCAAACGGTTCTAGTTCCAAGATCCAATATCATCGCATAGCCTATACCATGTCAATGCTTTTCCCTTCAAACATAAAGGGAAAACCTTCTTATTAGCTTCATATCCGGGAAAACCTGCAAGCTTAAATAATCCACAAATTTCATTCACGTATATCAAGTGCATATCAGGATGTTCGGTTCCATCTCCTGCATAAGGATTAGCTAGCAATTGTTCTAACATACCCGAAGGAATTTCATATTCAATATTTTCAGTAGGTGCATTAGGTTGAGGGGTAACTAATTGTGGTTCCGGTCGAGGTGAAGATACCCTGAACAAACCCCTCAAAGGATTGTTTTCCATAGTAGCAAGTGACAATAAATTTCAGCACGTAGTAATAATGTTTCCTTACCAATTCCCACTTACCAAGAGTGCTTCACTCCCCGGCAATTGCGTCAGAAAATAGCCTTGATGACCCACAAGTATATGGGGTCAATTGTAGCATTTTCGATAAGTAATAGTGTCAAACCCAACGAGGAGCAGAAGGAAATGACAAGTGGTTTTCAGCAAGGTACTGTGTGCAAGTGCCAAAATTGTAAGTAGTGGAGTAGTTTGATAGCAAAATAATTTGTAAAGAGTAAGTAACAATAGTAGTAACAAAAGTGCAGCAAGGTAGCCCAATCCTTTTGAGGCAATGGACAGGCCAAAACGGTTTCTTATGATAAGCAAAGTGTTCTTGAGGGTACATGGTAATTTCATCTAGTCACTTTCATCATGTTGGCTTAATTCGTGTTCAGTACTTTGATAATTTGATATGTGGGTGGACCTGTGCTTAGGTGTTGTTATTACTTGAAGAAACCTCCTACTTATGATTAACCCTCTCGCAAGCATCCGCAACTACGAGATAACTATTAAGAATAAATTCTAACTATAGCATTAAACTTTTGGATCCAATCGGTCCCTTACGAAATAGCGCATAAACTAGGGTTTAAGCTTCTGTCACTCTCGCAACCCACCATATAATAACTACTCCACAATGAATTCACTTAGGCCCAAATATGGTGAAGTGTCATGTAGTCGACGTTCACATGACACCACTAAGAGAATGGCAACATACATATCATCAAAATATCAAACACATATCAAGTTCACGTGATTACTTGCAACATAATTTCTCTCGTGATCTCAAGAACGAAAGTAACTACTCACAAATGATAAACATGCTCAAGATCAGAGGGGTATTGAATAGAATAATGGATCTGAACATATAATCTTCCACCAAATAAACCATATAGTAGTTAACTACAAGATGTAATCAACATTACTAGTCACCCACAAGCACCAATCTATAGTTTTGATACAAAGATTGAACACAAGAGATGAACTAGGGTTTGAGAGGAGTTGGTGCTTTGAACATGTTGACGAAGATAGCCCTCCCCAAGATGTGAGAGGTGTTGGTGATGATGATGACAATGATTTCCCCTTCTGGGAAGGAAGTTCCCCCTGCGGAATCGCTCCGCCGGAGGGCAAAAGTGCTCCTGCCCAAGTTCCGCCTCGAGGCGGCGGCGCTTCGTCCCGAATGTCCTCCTCTTATTTTTTTCTAGGTCAAAATGACTTATATACTAGAAGATGGGCACCGGAGGTGGGCCGAGGAGGACAACACCCACCAGGGCGCGCCTGGGCCTCCTGGTGTGCCCAGGTGGGTTGTGCCCACCTGGTGGCCCTCCTCTGTGTAGGATCGAAAGTATGTCTAGAGGGGGGTGATTAGACTACTTGACCAAATAAAAATCTAGCCTTTTCCCAGTTTTAGTTCTTGGCAGATTTTAGCAACTTAGCACAAGTCAAGCAATCAACCTACACATGTAATTCTAAGAGTATAGCAGCGGAATGTAAACAATCGCATATGAAGGTAAAGGGAGGAGTTTGAGGAAGCAAACACAATGGTGACACGGAGATTTTTTATCCATGGTTCCGATAGGTGGTGCTATCGTACATCCACGTTGATGGATACTTCAACCCACGAAGGGTGACGGTTGCGCAAGTCCACGAAGGGTCCACGAAGAAGCAACCTTGTCTATCCCACCATGGCCGTCGCCCACGAAGGACTTGCCTCACTCGGGTAGATCTTCACGAAGTAGGCGATTTCCTTGCCCTTACAAAATCCTTGGTTCAACTCCACAATCTTGATGGAGGCTCCCAAGTGACACCTAACCAATCTAGGAGACACCACTCTCCAAAAGGTAATAGATGGTGTGTTGATGAGGAACTCCTTGCTCTTCTGCTTCAAATGATAGTCTCCCCAACACTCAACTCTCTCTCACAGGATTTGGATTTGGTGGAAAGAAGATTTGAGTAGAAAGCAACTTGGGAAGGCTAGAGATCAAGATTTATGTGGTAGGAATGGAATATCTTGATCTCAACACAAGTGTAGGTGGTTCTCTCTCAGAAATGGATAGTGCAAGTGTAGTCATGTTCTGATGGCTCTCTCCATGAATGAAGAGTGGGTGGAGGGGTATATGTAGCCTCCACACAAAATCTAACCGTTACAAACAACTTACCAAACTCGGTGGGACCGAATCATTAAACTCGGTCAGCCCGATTTAGTTCATAATTTGACTGTTTGGCATTTCGGTGGGACCGACATGTCAACTCAGTGGTACTGATATCATTAGGCTTAGGGCATAACGTAATCTCGGTGAGACTGATTACACAAACTCGGTGAGACCGATTTTGGTAATAAGCTGACCAGAGAGTTGGTCAGGCAAACTCGGTGGGACGGATTCGCTCATCTCGGTTGGACCGAAACGTTACGAAAGGGAAACAGAGAGTTTGCATTGCAATCTCGGTGGGACCGATCACTCATGTTGTTTTGACAGAAATGTTACGAAGGGAAATAGAGAGATTACAATCCCATCTCGGTGAGACCGAGATCCCTATCGGTGAGATTGAAAAGACTAGGGTTCCTGACAGTGTCTATGTAAATTGAACTCGGTGGCGCCGGATAGAAAGATTTGGTAGGGCCGAGTTTGACTTTTGGTTTGGGACATATGTGGATGTGAGAAAGTACTTGAGGTCTTTGGAGCATATCACTAAGCACTTTGAGCAAGCAACTCATTAAGCAACACCTCACCCCCTCTTAATAGTATTGACTTTCCTATGGACTCAATGTGATCTTGGATCACTAAAAGTAAAATGTAGAGTCTTGTGCTTTGAGCTTGAGCCAATCCTTTTGTCCTTAGCATTTTGAGGGGTCCACGTTTCTGATCCATCCCATGCCAACCATTGAGCTTTCCTGAAATATTTATCTTCAAATAGCATTAGCTCAATGAGATATATGTTGTTATGAATTACCAAAACCACCCAGGGATAGTTGCACTTTCAATCTCCCCCTTTTTGGTAATTTATGACAACATATAGATCAAAGCTTCGACAAGTGATAATTATATTGAAAAACATCGTCGCTTTGAGAAGTATGTGATAAGTAAGAGCTCCCCCTAAATTTGTGCATTAATTAAAATTTGCTTTGGACTGCAAATGCACAATGTGTTAAGATCATGGGTTACTCTTTCATGTCACATACATCTTGGTGGAGCGCTCAAAATGATAGAAGTTAAAAGCATGCACTCATCACCAAGCAAGTGAATGATCATAAAAGGATATAAGAGATAATATCATCCAACAAGCATTAAGGTAGCATATGATCAAACACATGATTATCCAAGTATCACACAAAAGACATAGTGTATCAAGCAAACACACAATAAGGTTCAAGCAAAGCAAAGAGAGACCAAAAAGCAACTCTCTCTCTCTCTCTCTCTCTCTCTCTCAAAGACTATGATCTATACATTTTATCCCCCTTTGGCAACAAGTTACCAAAAAGTTCATAAAAAATGCATAGTGCTAAACGACTCTCAGGCTTGGTCTTCATGAGGTGGCGTTGAGATGACTCCAAGGACGAATGCTTCTGTTGATGTTGCTGGAGCTGGTGGAGTGGCTGCTGGAGTTGGTGGAACTGATGTTGTGGCTGCTGGTGCTGATGTCGTAGCTCTCGTATTTGTGACATGCACTGCAGCAGGTCTCTGGCTCCTGGGCACACTATGAAAAGCATCTGTAGTAGACTTGCCCTTCTCCTCCACTTCCTCCTGAAGTTGCTCAAATACTGACTGGATCTCAGTTACCTTGACATCAAGATCATAAAATTTCCGCTCAATGATCCTCTCCAAGCTCTCCTGGTTTTGAGTCAGGGTGGCCAAGCCCTTCTCAATCCTCAAGGTGGAGGAAATCAAGTATCCAAGCTGATCTTTCTTGCTCTTCAAGAAACCTGAGATGCTTCTTCAGCTGTTGGCATCTTTGCAGCTTTTTCTGCCTTTACCTTCTCTCTCTTCTTATGTGCTTGAGATGATGATGGTTCATTTTCATCCATGACAATGGTGTTGTCCTCAAAGTCAGGGTAGATGGGCAGGTGCTCTTTATCCAATAGATATTTGCTTGTGCCCATCTTGGAGTTAATGAGCTCCTGAATGTGTGGGGCATATCCAGAAGATCTCTTCTGATCAGCAGCAGTCCTTTTGATTGTCTCCATAATCAGACTCTTGACTTTGAATTTTTGAGGCACATCAAATATATGCGACAAGTTGATAGCATGTTCTCTGATCATCTTGTGATCACCTGACTTGGGCAGCAAACTGTGCCTTAAGATCCAGTTGATGGTAGGCAAACTAGACAACAAGTAATGTACAGATCCAAACTTATGTGTCTCTAGAGCAGCATTTGGGATCTCTCTGTACATACTACCCATGGAGTTGTGATCCTTCTTCTTCTTGGCATAGACATCCAAGTCATCTTCACTTTCTTTTGGAGCATTGATCAACTGTGCCCATTCTTCTACAGAGGATCGGTACCTAGTACCTTTTGACATCCAGATGATCTTCCCATCTGGGTAGAAGTGGGCATTGGAGTAAAACTGCATGATCAGCTCATCATTCCACTTGGTCAGCTCCTAAGCAACAAATGTGTCAACTCCACATGCTTTGAAGCTGTCATATACTCCTGGATAATGATCTTCATTCTTCCTGATGTACTCCCAGTCAACCCGTCTCATGTCACACACTATGGGCATCTTGTCAAGCAAAATTGTCTCATAGAAATCTTGTTGTTCCTTTGTGTGGAACCTGTAGTCCGCAACAGTTCTCCTCCTGACAGCATAGGGATCAGACTGTCTCCATAATCTCAGTCATGCATCCTTCCTAAGCTTCATGTCCTCTGCACATGGATGTGCATCATTGTGGTCAGGGATCTTGGGCTTCAACTTTCTCAAGATAAGTGTATCATCTTCTTCTTCAGCAGCTTCACGCACTGGGGCCTTGTTCTTCTCTTCAGCTAGAATACTTCTGGTGTTCCTCTTAGGTGCAGACTTGGTCTTAGGAGCAGCAGCCTTGGGAGCATCTTTGGGCTTAGATGGAGCAACCCCTGATCTTATAGCATCTCCCATAAGCTTCTAAGCTTTAGGTGCTGGTGCAGCAACCTCTTCCTCTTCTTCCATCATTGAGGGCTTCCCAACAACTCTGTCCATGGTCTTCTTGGCCCTTTCTTTCCTTTTATTCTCAGCCACAACTGCTTCTTTGGGTTCAGATCCCAAAGCTACTTGAGTGGATGATCTGACCTTTAGCATAGGAACTCTCTTGGCTGGAGCTTTTCTGTTCATTCCTCGCTTTGTTGAAGCTGCAGTTCCAAACTCTTTCTTCACCACTTTCTTCTTGGAACTGGCTTCATCCTTAGCTGCAATGTAGTCCTCATCTTCAGAATCTGATGTTCTCTTCTTCCTTGTCCTAGTAGCTGCCTTGGGCAAGTTACTAGGTGTGCTCCTACTACCCTCATCATAGCTGCTTGAGGGACTAGTGCCCTCACTTAACTGACCCTGCTTCTCTGACTTGTTCTAACTATCACTTTGATCAGACATCTTCAAGCAAACAACTATTAGCAGTCCCTGTGAATAGGTTGTAGATGAGGTAGAGTAGCTGAGCATCCCAAAGTACAGAGGTTTTGTAAAACAATTGACTCAAAAACTTAGTTTTAGTTTTCCACAGAAAGCATTTCAGAGCTACCGATTTGTAAACTCGGTGATACTGAAGCAGCTTTTGGAACCTAAACTAGTGAACTCGGTCAGACCGGGTCACAGTTTGGTGGCATTGAGACTGCTAGGGTTTCACAAAGAATCGAACTCGGTCACACTGATCTGCAATTTTTGATCAGACCGAGAATCGCATGTGCAATGGCCTAAGCCAAATCGGTGGGACCGATTTCAACAACTTGGTCGGTCCGAGATGAATTTGGCGGAAACCTAACCCTAAATTTTCAGATCAAATCTATTCTACTGGATGTTTTAGCTGGACAGGATGATTTCATACGTGGCAAGAATCTTGGCAATGCAATGTGCTAGGAATCGGAGTTAAAGAATAGCACAAAGAGTCAAGTTCATACCCTTTCCGACGATGAACTTTCTACGGTGGCAACGACGGAGTTGATTGCCGTTGACGGTGGCGGAATCCAGCGACGGGAGGTTGCTGGCGGCGAGAAGACGATCCGAAGAACCGGAGAGGCAGAGCAGGTTACGCGCGAAAGAATGGTTTTGGAAAATTTTCCAAAATTTGACCCGTCGGTATATATAACCTGACCCTGTCGGTGTGACCAAGTGGAACAACTCGGTGGCACCAAGGTGTGACCGAAAAGTTCTAATCGGTTGCACCGAGATTGAAAACCCAGATCAACTTAGTGAACTCGGTGTGACCGAAATGGATTTATTGGTTAGACCAAATGCACAAAGAGGTTTTGGAAGTTTAAGTCTATGACAAATCGGGGACTCCGAGTGCTCCTCACACAGAGTGGTTTGAATCTGACTTGATCAAACTTGTGATGTAGCATGAATAGATTTTGAGATGAGAAAAGCATAGATAGCTAGAGAGGGTACTTAGGCATTCTTATCCATCCACTTGGTCAAAGAAAAGAAAGCCAAACATACAAAACAACAAGTGGATGTCCTCGAATGAGTAAAATATGAAAACGACATGCTCACATAATAAAATGGCAAATGAAATATGTGACGAAGCATGCACAACCAATTCTAGCATCTATCAAACTATTGGTGATGACTAGGTCATCTATATATGAGTATATTGACTTAGGAGTCAAATGAGAACATTTGATCATAGGTCATACTCATCGTTTAAGCACAAGTGGGGTTACCACTTCTACATAAAGCATTGTTGTGTTCACACCATTAGAGTTGCTTTAGCTCAGTTCTTTAGAATAGTGCCCTCCCTAGATGTGATATCCCCCCTAAGAGGGATGAACTAACCTTGAGTTTTGTCGATGATGACTTCATGTAGGTGTTCAAGATGTGGATGCTCAATGTTGATGTAGATCATTTGGAGCAATCCATTGGAGTGAGTTGCACTTTCAATACCTACATGGGTTAGTCCCACAAGGAAAAAGCAAGGATATCCATAGACATAGGGTGATGCACACGCAAGATGATGTCCATGAAAGCATTAGGTTACCTTGTCCCTTGTCTTACCAACAAGAGGGTTTGTGACTCCTCGGATTAGTGCAAGATATGGAGGTTGTTTGCACTTGTCCTCACCAAAATGATATGAGTGAAGTATGTTGGCGGAGTCACCCTCAAGAACTCTCTAGTTCTTCTTATTTGGGATCCACATCATCTTGATGGGAATCCTTGGAGTTGTAGTTATACTTGATGAAGTAGAACTTGATGTAGTCTTGGGAATCCACTTGACCAAGGCCTTAGGAGCTTCTTCAAATGCATCAATCTCCTCTTGAAGCTTGTCCTTGCCTTTTTGCTTGTGGTCTTGTGGTGGAAGATCATCTTGAGCTTGTGTTCCTTTGAAAGAAGTAGGATCATACTTCTCTTGTTGAGGAACAAACTTCGTCTTGGGGTATTGATCTTCTTCGCAATCAACTCCATCGGCATTGAACTTTTGTTCAAAACCAACACCTTGATTCTTCCGGTGCCTTCCCTGCTTGCGTACAATCTCCTCGAATTGCTTACTTCTGACAAGGCTCTTGTAGACACCTTTCTCTATGATTCCCTTCAATAAGCTATTTTCTTGCTCAAGTGTAACTTGGCTAAGAGAATCGTTAGTTCAATCAAGAGAACTACTAGAAGCAACAATATTGGATTTAGCATGATTATTGTTAGTACTAGAAGGATAATCTTTCTTGCTCTTGTTACTAGACTTGACTTGTGGCATGTAAGTAGATAAGAGCAAACGCTTGGCAATGTAAGAAGAACTTTTCTTGCGAAGATCATCATTAATTGACTTTAAAAACTCATGCTCTTGCTCAAGGTTGAGGTTTTCAAAGCGTAACTTCTCATGAGTCTTTAAAAGTTCTCGATGATCTTCCAAGATAGTTTCATGAGCTAACTTAAGAGTTTTTAGTTCTTTAGTTACGTGCTCAATCTTCTCCTTATCATTGTCATTCGTTTTAGCATGATTAATTGACGTTTCATCATAGTATTCATCACTAGAGTTGTCAACAAGTAAATCTTCATCACCTAACAAGTCATCTTCATTACTATTGAAATCAATATACTCAGGATGTGATACCTTTGGGCCTTTAGCCATGAAGCATCTTCCAATTCCTTCATTTGGTGAGTCAAATATGTCGTAGGAGTTGGTTGACACAAGTGCTAGACCAGCAACACCTTCATCTTGAGTATATTCGATGTCAGAGTGATAGCTTCTCTCGGAGTGATGGTCGTAGTCGGAGCCGGATACCCATTCACCAACATGAGCTTCATATCTTCGTTTTGTGTAGCTCTTTGATGATTTGTCCTTCCTTTCCGAATCCTTGCTTCTCCAGGATGTTCTTCGTTCATAACGATCATCTCTACTCTTCCTTTCTCTTGGTGGTGATTCTTCTCTTCTACTTCTTATTTTTGGAGAATCTTCTCTTCTTTCATAGGGAGTCGTACACTCATTGGAGTAGTGTATGGTGAGGGAGTCCTGGATTAGGGGGTCCTCGGACAGCCGGACTATATACTTTGGCCGGACTGTTGGACTATGAAGATACAAGATTGAAGACTTCGTCCCGTGTCCGGGTGGGACTCTCCTTTGCGTGGAAGGCAAGCTTGGCAATTCGGATATGTAGATCTCCTTATCTGTAACCGACTCTATGTAACCCTATCCCCCTCCAATGTCTATATAAACCGAATGGTTTAGTCTGTAGGACAACGACATTCATAATCATAGGCTAGCTTCTAGGGTTTAGCCTCTATGATCTCGTGGTAGATCAACTCTTGTAATACTCGTATCATCAAGATCAATCAAGAAGGAAGTAGGGTATTACCTCCATCGAGACGGCCCGAACCTGGGTAAACATCGTGTCTCACGCCTCCTGTTACCATTAGCCTTAGACGCATAGTTCGGGACCCCCTACCCGAGATCCGCCGGTTTTGCCACCGACATTGGTGCTTTCATTGAGAGTTCCATTGTGTCGTCACGATAAGGCTTGATGGCTCCTTCAATCATCAGCAAGAATGTGGTCCAGGGTGAGATTTTCCTCCCCGGACAGATCTTCGTATTCGGCGGCTTCATACTGCGGGCCAACTCGCTTGGCCGTCTGGAGCAGATCGACAGCTACGCCCCTGGCCACCAGGCCAGGTTTGGAAACTTGAACTACACCACCGACATCCGCGGAGACATGGTCTTCGACAGATTCGAGCCCATGTCAGGAGCGCCGAACAGTCACGACGGGCATGACTTAGATCTGCCATCGGACCGTGTTCCGGATATCGCACCTGCGGCAGCCCCGGCCTTCAATCCGGAGCAGATCACACCATCTGAGGACGAGTGGATGGACCCCGTCACGGAGGATGCACATTCATCGGTGTTAGAGCCGAACACAGACTTCACCTCCAAAGAGATCTATGTCATCGGACCCTCAGACTCGTTTCTGGCCATAGGTTCCGAATCGCATGCGCCCGTGCCTATCGAATCTGATTGGGCACCGATCATGGAGTTTATCTCCGAGGATATCTGTTAGCACTTACCCCTGGTGGCGTGCTAAATTCATTGAGGTCTCTCTCTCTATCAGGAGACTCTTGGCCGAACTATGTCCGGCTTGAGTGGGAAGCGGACGACGAAGAAATTCGTTCCCCACCCACCACCCACTTAATAGTCATTTTCGATGACTTAACCGACGTGCTCGACTTCGAATCCGAAGACATCGACGGTATGGACGATGATGCAGGAGAAGAACAGGAACCACCGCCCACAGGGCACTGGACAGCCACCTCATCATATGATATATATATATGGTGGACACCCCCAAAGAAAACAATGGAGATGAGGCAATGGAGGATAATACCTTGGGGAAGCAATCAAAGCACCGGCGTCATCGGCGCCGCTCTAAGCCCCGCCGTGGCAAAAATAGCAATACCGGCACAAGAGATGATAGCAATCAGGATGGTGCCGAAGATGAAAACAATCCCGCCCAGCCAGACTTCGATCAGGCCGAGCGGAAGGATGGGCAAGCTAGCCCTAAGGAGCAGACAACATATGGAGAATCAGAGGATGAAAATTACATGGCCCTCTCCGAAGACAAAGTGAGCCTTGGCGACGAAGAATTCATCGTGCCTGAGGATCCTCGAGTAGGAGCGCTTCAAGTGTCGGCTTATAGACACTGCAAAAAACCTGAAAAAACAGCAGCAGCAGCTTCAAGCTGATCAAGGCCTGCTAAGTGATAGATGCGTCGAGGTCCTGGCTGCTGAGGAATATGGACTCGAGCGCACAACTAAAAGTTACCCAAAGCGCAGGTTGCTACCTCAACTCGAGGAGGAGGCATCAAATCCTACACTACCAGCGCATGATGCGGCTGACCGGCCACCTCGTGTCCGAGAGAAAGCGGCGTATCAGATCGAACACCAGCCCACACACTGCCGCCAATCAAACAAAAATACTATGGCCCGGGGCTACATGCAGTACCTGCGAGACAGATTGGAAAACAAAGCAAGACAGTCAAGATCGATCTACGGATCACGGGGGCGCTGTCGGTGTCAAAACCGGCAGATCTCGGGTAGGGGGTCCCGAACTGTGCGTCTGAGGCTAATGGTAACAAGAGGCTGGGGACACGATGTTTACCCAGGTTCGGGCCCTCTCGATGGAGGTAATACCCTACTTCATGCTTGATTGATCTTGATGATATGAGTATTACAAGAGTTGATCTACCACGAGATCGTAGAGGCTAAACCATAGAAGCTAGCCTATGATTATGATTGTTGTTCTTGTCCTACGGACTAAACCCTCTGGTTTATACAGACACCGGAGGGGGCTAGGGTTACACAGAGTCGGTTACAGAGAAGGAGATCTAATATCCGAATCACCAAGCTTGCCTTCCACGCAAATGACAGTCCCATCCGTACACGGGGCGAAGTCTTCAATCTTGTATCTTCATAGTCCAACAGTCTGGCCAAAGTATATAGTCCGGCTGTCCGGATACCCCCTAATCCAGGACTCCCTCACGCGCGCCACAATGCGTGAGGCTTACCGTCATGCCGGATACACTAAAAAAAGTCTGTTTGGGCCGAATACAACAGACCAAACTCATTTGAACTCTGTCGTGATGTAGCCCGGCATAGAGGCGCCGCACACCCCCTATGTTTCACTGATGAAGTAATGGATCATGATTTCCCAGAAGGGTTTAAACCTGTAAACACTGAATCATACTCCCTCCGTCCCAAAGTTCTTGTCTTAGATTTGTCTAGATATGGATGTATCTAATACTAAAACATGACTTGATATATCCGTATTTAGACAAATCTAAGACAAGAATTTTGGGACGGAGGGAGTATGATGGTACAACAGACCCCGCGGTATGGATTGAAGATTTCCTTCTCCACATTCGCATGGCCTGCAGCGATGAATTTTTGAAGTACCTCCCACTTAAGCTCAAAGGACCGGCTCGGCATTGGCTGAATAGCATGCCGGCAAACTCCATTGGCAGTTGGGAGAACCTGGAGGACACATTCCTTAACAACTTCCAGGGCACTTACATGCGACCCCCGGACGCTGATGACTTAAGTCACATAACCCAACAGCCCGGAGAGTCAGCCAGGAAATTATGGACTCGGTTCCTAACTAAAAAGAACCAAATCGTTGACTGTCCGGATGCCGAAGCCCTAGCGGCCTTTAAGCATAACATCTGCGATGAGTGGCTCGCCTGAAACCTCGGCCAAGAGAAGCCGAAGTCCATGGCAGCCCTCACGACACTCATGAACCGCTTTTGTGCGGGTGAGGACAGCTGGCTGGCTCGTAGTAACATCATACCAAGAAATCCTAGCACTTCAGATGCCCGAGATAGCAACGGAAAGCCACGATGCAACAGACATAAGCGTAGCAACAATGGAGACAACACCAAAGACACGACAGTCAATGCCGGATTTAGTGGCTCTAAGTCCGGTCAGCGCAAATAGGCATTTAAAAGAAACAATCCAGGCCCGTCCAGTCTGGACCGCATACTCGATCGCTCGTGTCAAATTCATGGCACCCCAATAAACCAGCCAACCACACCAACAGAGAATGCTGGGTGTTCAAACAGGTCGGCAATTTGAATGCCAAAACAAGGAAAAGGGGCTGCATAGCGATGATGAGGAGGAGCCCCGGCCGCCGAACGCAGGAGGACAGAAGAAATATCCTCCCCAAGTGAAATCGGTAAACATGATATACGCCACCCACGTTCCAAGCGGGAACGGAAGTGTGCACTTAAGGACGTCTATGCGATGGAGCCAGTCGGCCCAAAGTTCAACCCATGGTCATCTTGTACGATCACTTTCGATCGCAAGGACCATCCTACCAGTATCCATCATGGCGGTTCAGCCGCATTGGTCCTCGACCCCATCATTGACGGATTCCATCTCACGCGAGTCCTTATGGATGGTGGCAGTAGCCTGAACCTGCTTTATCAGGATACAACGTGCAAAATGGGCATCGATCCCTCAAGCATCAAACCCATCAAAACCACCTTCAAAGGTGTAATTCCAGGTGTAGAGGCCTGTTTTACGGGCTCAATAACACTGGAAGTAGTCTTCGGATCTCCGAACAACTTCCGAAGCGAGGAGCTAATCTTTGATATCGTCCCCTTCCGTAGTGGATATCATGCACTACTAGGACGAACCGCATTTGCTCGATTCAATGCGGTACCACACTACACATACCTCAAGCTCAAGATTTCAGGACCTCATAGGGTTATAACAGTCAACGGAAACACAGAACGCTCGCTCCGTACGGAGGAGCACACTGCGGCCCTCGCAGCAGAAGTACAAAGCAGCCTTCTTAGGTAGACCACCAACTCGATGGCAAAGCCCCCGAACACCGTCAAGCAAGTCTGGAGTACTCTGCAACAGGATCATCTGGCGCGTCCAGAGCTCGACTAGCAATTCGGCCTCTGTCCTAGTCCCAGTCAAGCGGCAAAATTTGCACCACGTGTACATAATTATGCACTCAAAATACCATGGACATAGGCAGAGGCACGGCTACGACGCGGTCCACAATGCGGCTCAACTGCCCCAGGACCCGTATACCTTCATCATTTTCTTTCTTTCAGGACCCTACATTTGGGAAGCCCTTTCAGATAGCCTAATTATCGGACTCATCGCGGGAAGGAAAAACCAAGGAGGCAAGAGGCTTTGACGTACAAGGGAATACCCAGGTGATCTCTGATAACGATCGTTATACCTGCTTTACATACCCACACGCAGCCTGCCCTTGGTTAGGACATGTCAAATAGTCCTATATTTGCTTATCACATTACTTGTATACATACGCTTTGACGTATTATTTAAATAACAATGGAAAAAATATAATGCGTCAGCTTATTATTATATTTTCTTTATCTTTTCCCGTGACTGCTTATTTACTACAAATTGCACCTGTCGGATTCCGGGTTCCGGCAGACCCTCTATATTCGAACACTGGGGTGCGCACGGAGATTTTGCCCACTACCTACCTGCACCTCACCGCCTCACTATGATCTAAGCAATCAAAGGAACAACACAAGAGACACAGAGTTTATACTGGTTCAGGCCACCATTGTGGTGTAATACCCTACTCCAGTGTGTGGTGTGGTGGATTGCCTCTTGGGTTGATGATGAATAATACAAGGAAGAACAGCCTCGCGAGGGGCGGCTCTTGGCTGGTGCGATGAACTACTAGGGGGAGTTCAGTCGCTCTCTGGATCCGATCGATTTCTAGATGCCTCTACCTTGTGGGTGGCTAGTCCTATTTATAGGCAAAGGCCCTGGGCCTCTCACCAAATATTGAGCGGGAAGGGCGCCAACAATTGGCCATTTTGAAGGGGAACATCTAGTACACTTATCCTGACTAAAGTTGGTCCTCGCCTGCCAAAGGCTCTGGTGGTGACGTCGGCTTGGGCTCCATGATGACCTCCATCCTGCCGTTCTGCTGGTCTTGGTGCTGTTGCACCGAAATGGATGCCTTTGCTTGATGCTCTCGCCTGCGCCTGCTCCCTTTCCACCAAAGGGGAAACAAGGTCTGTGCAGGTTGGCGCTCACCTGGCGCCCGCCTGGCCTTGGTCGTCATGGCTTGCGTCATGGCCTCCTTGCGAGCTAGCCAGATGAGGCCATGCCTGAGGAGGTTCCTTGTCGTCCACCCCGTGAGGCTTGGCTCCTCGTGAGGGTCTTGAGCTCATGCTGATGAAGATGGGCCATGCTGGGCCGCCCCTTGAACCACGCCGGAGGCCGCAGGCAGGTAAGTCTGGGGACCCCCGTTCCCAGGACGCCGACAGTAGCCCCCGGGCCCAAGGCGCGCCCGTACTTGGCTGAGCAGAGAAGCGAAGGGGCAAGTGTGAAGCGCCGCGGGCCCTAACAGCCTGCGGCCTCGGGAGCCGCGTGGCGGTTGGTTGGTCGTGGGTGGCTCCGCTCCCCCATGACGTCTCGCCAACTGCGCGAACTGACAAGTACCTGCATGGAAAAACGGGTCATGATTACCTGCGATCATGGAAGCCGACGGTTGGCCTCCTCCGGCTATAAGTACAGAACGGCGCGAGCCATTCCAGTTCATCTTCCTCTGCTACTCCTCCTCTTCTTCATCTTCGCCATTGCTCCGCCTTGCCGCAATGGCTCCGATACGCCGGTTCTCCACAGAAGAGAAGGGAAAGGCCCCCCGAGAGGGTCCTGACCCGCTTCCGCCGAAGAAGCGGTTGGTCCTCTGCCGCCGAGATGAGGGCGCGCAGCAGGAGGTGTCGAGGCCTTGGTGCGAGCGACCGCCGCCAGGGTTCCTGCTGCCCTTGTACGCCCACCTTGAGGGTCCTGCAGGGGTTGATGTCGAGCGCCGTGGACGACGCCACCGTCGGCACCGGCGGATCACGGTGGTGCGTGTTGTCCCTCCTGGAGTTCACGCTGAGGGCTCCTCCCGAGAGTTTGTGCTTCACGCCGCCATGCCTCCTCGATCTTGGATTCGCCTTCCTCCTTCCTTCGCCTTCGAGATTCTGCCGAGGGGGCCTTTCAGGCTCTGGCTGCAGCACGCCGATTGCCAGACTCCTGTGACCGACGCGGACGTCGAGGTCGTCGCTCCGGGTAAGGTCTTCATGACCCGGGGCTGGGGCGAGATCGCCCGGGTTTGCAGGACGATGGGCGCCCTCGTGATCCACCTGGAGTTTGATGGCGCTTCCATGATGCTCTTCAAGGTATTCGACGAAGATGGGCGTTGGCTGGAGTGCTGTCCCAGAGGCAGCGGCAGAAGCTCTGGAGCGGCAGGGACCAGGCCTGCCGTCGCACGTTCTTCCAGCAGCTCCTCAAGCGGCGGGGGTGCCGGAGGTTCCAGCGACTCCGCCGAGCTCTTAGCGACTCCAGAGACGAGCGACTACAGCTACGAGCCCCCGAGCCTGCACCGCTCTCGGAGCAGGATGGGCCCGTTAGGCCGCCGCTGTCTCTGATCTGGATGAGGTTGGCGCCGGTGCTTGACGGCCCACTATTAATGATGGCGCCTGCCGCGATGGTTCCTGTAGTTAGGACTCCTTAGGATACGTGTCTTTTGTCCCTGCGAGGAGCCAAGAGCACACCTTGTGGGGGCTTGTAAGATGTCTGTAGTTCCTTTTGTTAATATGGTCCTTGTCGTGAAGTAGTGTGAGATGCTCATCCCGCCTTAGCTTAGTTCCTCATTTTGAACCTTGCGAGGGCTCGATGCTCTGCGCCGACAGGTCCCGGTCCCAAGGCGGCTTCAACCGTGGTCAAGGCCAGGAGGTGAGCGGCCCAGGGTCCAGTAAGAGCCCCTGAGTCGCGATGCTCAGGAGGTCCCCTTTAGCGCTCAAGCAGCCATCGTTCGGTGAGAAAGGAGCACGACGTTGCTAACACGGGATTGCATTGGATGCGGGGACGGTGCTGCGATAGCTAGTGTTTTCGGAGGGTGACTTATCTCGCGAGTCAGGGACCGCTTCCTGGTGCGGCGCTTGGTCCGTACATTGGCCGGCGAGGGGTTGCCTAGCGAGGTCCCCGCGTGCCTCTTCTCTCCCGCCTCTGCTCCCCTTTCTTCTCTACGTCCTCGGGTCCCGGCCCTCGAGCGGGTCTCAGCCGTCGCTGGTATGCCAGGTCACGTTGCCGTGGACAAGGCCAGAGGGTGAGGTCTAGAGAGCCAGTAGGAGCCCTGAGTCGCGATGCTCAGGTACCCCCCCTTTTGAAGGAAATATGCCCTAGAAGCAATAATAAAGTTATTATTTATTTCCTTATTTCATGATAAATGTTTATTATTCATGCTAGAATTGTATTAACCGGAATCATAATACATGTGTGAATACATAGACAAACATAGTGTCACTAGTATGCCTCTACTTGACTAGCTCGTGAATCAAAGATGGTTAAGTTTCCTAGCCATGGACAAAAGAGTTGTCATTTGATTAATGGGATCACATCATTAGGAGAATGATGTGATTGACTTGACCCATTCCGTTAGCTTAGCACACAATCGTTTAGTATGTTGCTACTGCTTTCTTCATGACTTATACATGTTCCTGTGACTATGAGATTATGCAACTCCCGTCTACCAGAGGAACACTTTGTGTGCTACCAAACGTCACAACGTAACTGGGTGATTATAAAGGTGCTCTACAGGTGTCTCCGAAGGTACATGTTGGATTGGCATATTTTGAGATTAGGTTTTGTCACTCCGATTGTCGGAGAGGTATCTTTGGGCCCTCTCGGTAATACACATCACTTAAGCCTTGCAAGCATTGCAACTAATGAATTAGTTGTGGGATGATGTATTACCAAACGAGTAAAGAGACTTGCCGGTAACAAGATTGAACTAGTTATTGGATACCGACGATCGAATCTCGGGCAAGTAACATACTGATGACAAAGGGAACAACGTATGTTGTTATGCAGTTTGACCGATAAAGATCTTCATAGAATATGTAGGAGCCAATACGAACATCCAGGTTACACTATTGGTTATTGACCAGAAACAGTTCTAGGTCATGTCTACATAGTTCTCGAACCAGTAGGGTCCGCGCGCTTAAGGTTTCGATGATAGTTATATTATGAGTTTATGAGTTTTGATGTACCGAAGGAGTTCGGAGTACCGGATTAGATCAGGGACATGACGAGGAGTCTCGAAATGGTCGAGACGTAAAGATCGATATATTGGACGACTATATTCGAAGTTCGGAAAGGTTCTGAGTGATTCGGGTATTTTTCGGAGTACCGGAGAGTTACGGGAATTCGCCGGGGAGTATATGGGCCTTATTGGGCCATACGGGAATAGAGGAGAGAGGCCAAAAGGAAGGAGGCCTGCGCCCCCCCCCTCTGGTCCGAATTGGACAAGGGGCGCAACCCCCCTTTCCTTCTTCCTCTCCCCCTCTTTCCCCTTCTCCTACTCCAACAAGGGAGGTGGAATCCTACTAGGACTAGGGAGTCCTAGTAGGACTCCACACTTGGCGCGCCCCCTCCTAGGGCCGGCCTCCTCCCCCCTTGCTCCTTTATATACGGGGGCAGGGGGCACCCCATGACACACAAGTTGATCTACGGATCGTTCCTTAGCCATGTGCGGTGCCCCCCTCCACCATATTCCACCTCGGTCATATCGTCGCGGAGTTTAGGCGAAGCCCTGCGCTAGTAGAACATCATCATCGTCACCATGTCGTCGTGCTGACGGAACTCATCCCCGACGCTTTGCTGGATTGGAGCCCGGGGAACGTCATCGAGCTGAACGTGTGCTGAACACGGAGGTGCCGTACATTCGGTGCTTGGATCGGTCGAGTCGTGAAGACGTACGACTACATCAACCGCGTTGTGATAACGCTTCCGTTTACGGTCTATGAGGGTAGGTGGACAATACTCTCCTCTCTCGTTGCTATGCCTTCACCATGATCTTGCATGTTCGTAGGAATTTTTTTGAAATTACTACGTTACCCAACAGTGGCATCCGAGCCTAGGTTTTATGCGTTGATGTTATATGCACGAGTAGAACACAAATGAGTTGTGGGCGATACAAGTCATACTGCTTACCAGCATGTCATACTTTGGTTCGGCGGTATTGTTGGATGAAGCGGCCTGGACCGACATTACGCGTACGCTTACGCGAGACTGGTTTTACCGCCGTGCTTTGCACACAGGTGACTAGCGGGTGTCAGTTTCTCCAACTTTAGTTGAACCGAGTGTGGCTATGCCCGATCCTTGAGAAGGTTAAAACAGCACCAACTTGACGAACTATCATTGTGGTTTTGATGTGTAGGTAAGAACGGTTCTTGCTCAGCCCGTAGCAGCCACGTAAAACTTGCAACAACAAAGTAGAGGATGTCTAACTTGTTTTGGCAGGGCATGTTGTGATGTGATATGGTCAAGACGTGATGAGATATAAGTTGTTGTATGAGATGATCATGTTTTGTTGAAGTTATCGGCAACTGGCAGAAGCTCTATGGTTGTCTCTTTGTTGCATAAGATGCAAGTGCCAAATAATTGCTTTACTTTATCGCTATGCGATAGCAATAGTTGCAAGAGCAATCGTTGGCGAGACGACCATGTGACGACACATTGATATAGATCAAGATGATGAAGATCATGGTGTCGTGCCGGTGACGATAGAGATCATGACAGTACTTTGGAGATGGAGATCAAAGGCGCAAGATGATCATGGCCATATCATGTCATATATTTTGATTGCATATGATGTTTATCTGTTATACATCTTATTCTGTTTTGTTTGACGGTAGCATTTTAAGATGATCTCTCACTAAAAATTATCAAGAAGTGTTCTCCCTGAATATGCACCGTTGCCAAAGTTCGTCGTGCCCAGACACCACGTGATGATCGGGTGTGATAAGCTCTACGTCCATCTACAACGGGTGCAAGCCAGTTTTGCACACGCAGAATATTCAGGTTATACTTGACGAGCCTAGCATATGCAGATATGGCCTCGGAACACAGAGACCGAAAGGTCGAGCGTGAATCATATAGTAGATATGATCAACATAGTGATGTTCACCATTGAAAACTACTCCATCTCACGTGATGATCGGTTATGGTTTAGTTGATTTGGATCACGTGATCACTTAGATGACTAGAGAGATGTCTGTCTAAGTGGGAGTTCTTAAGTAATATGATTAATTGAATTTAAATTTATCATGAACTTAGTCCTGGTAGTATTTTGCAAATTATGTTATAGATCAATAGCTCGCGTTGTTGCTTTCATATGTTTATTTTGATATGTTCCTAGAGAAAAATTGTGTTGAAAAATGTTAGTAGCAATGATGCGGATTGGATCCGTGATCCGAGGTTTATCCTCATTGCTGCACAGAAGAATTATGTCCTTAATGCACCGCTAGGTGACAGACCTATTGCAGGAGTAGATGCAGACATTATGAACGTTTGGCTAAGCTCAATATGATGACTACTTGATAGTTTAGTGCACCATGCTTAAGGGCTTAGAATCGGGACTTCAAGGACGTTTTGAACGTCATGGACCATATGAGATGTTCCAAAAATTGAAGTTGATATTTCAAGCAAATACCTGAGTTGAGAGATATGAAGTCTGCAACAAGTTCTATAGCTAAAAGATGGAGGAGAATCGCTCAACTAGTGAGCATGTGCTCAGATTGTCTGTGTACTTCAATCGCTTGAATCAAGTGGGAGTTAATCTTCCAGATAAGATAGTGATTGAAAGAATTCTCTAGTCACCATCACTAAGTTACTAGAACTTCGTGATGAACTATAGTATGCAAGGGATGACATAAACGATTCCCGAGCTCTTCGTGATGTTGAAATCGACGAAGGTAGAAATCAAGAAAGAGCATCAAGTGTTGATGATTGACAAAGATCACTAGTTTCAAGTAAAGGGCAAAGGGAAAAAAGGGAAACTTCAAGTAGAATGGCAAACAAGTTGTCACTCCCGCGAAGAAGCTCAAAGCTGGACCAAAGCCTGAAACTGAGTGCTTACACTGCAAAGGAAATGGTCACTGGAAGCGGAAAAGCCCTGAATATTTGGTGGATAAGAAGGATGGCAAAGTGAACAAGGGTATATTTGATATACAGGTGTTTGATGTGTGCCTTACTAGTGTTTATAGTAGCCCCTGAGTATTTGATACTTGTTCGGTTGCTAAGATTAGTAAATCGAAACAGGAGTTACATAATAAACAGAGACTAGTTGAGGGGAAGTGACGATGAGTGTTAGAAATAGTTCCAAGATTGATATGATCATCATCGCACACTCCCTATACTTTCGGGATTAGTGTTGAACCTAAATAAATGATATTTGGCGTTTGCTTTGAGCATGAATATGATTTGATCATGTTTATTGCAATACGGTTATTCATTTAAAATCAGAGAATAATTGTTGTTCTATTTAAATGAATAAAACCTTTGATGGTCATATACCCAATGAAAATAGTTTGTTGGATCTCGATCGTAGTGATACACATATTCATAATATTGATGCCAAAGGATGCAAAGTTGATAATGATAGTGCAACTTATTTGTGGCACTGCCGTTTGGGTCATATCGGTGTAAAGCGCATGAAGAAACTCCATAAAGATGGATTTTCGGAATCACTTGGTCATGAATCATTTGATACTTGCGAACCATGCCTTTTGGGCAAGATGACTAAAACTCCGTTCTCTGGAACAATGGAACGAGCTACTGACTTATTGGAAACAATACATACCAATGTATGCGGTCCAATGAGTGTTGATGCTCGTGGCGGGTATCGTTATTTTCTGACCTTCACAAGATGAATTGAGCAGATATGAGTATATCTACTTGATGAAACATAAGTCTGAAATAATTGAAAGGTTCAAAGAATTTCAGAGTGGAGTGGAAAAATCATAGTAACAAGAAAATAAAGTTTCTACGATCTGATCGCAGAGACGAATATTTGAGTTACGAGTTTGGTCTTCAATTAAAACAATGTGGAATAGTTTCACGGCTCACGCCACCTGGAACACCACAATGTTATGGTGTGTCCGAACGTCGTAACTGCACTTTTATTGGATATGGTGCGATCTATGATGTCTCTTTTCGGTTTTACCACTATCGTTTTGGGGTTGTGCATAAGAGACAACTGCATTCACGTTTAAAAGGGCACCATCTAAATCCGTTGAGACGACACCGTATGAACTATGGTTTAGCAGTAAACCTAAGTTGTCGTTTCTGAAAGTTTGGAGTTGCGATGCTTATATGAAAAAGTTTCAACCTGATAAGCTCGAACCCAAATCGGAGAAGTGTGCCTTCATAGAATACACAAAGGAAACTGTTGGGTACTCCTTCTATCACAAATCCAAAGGCAAAACATTCGTTGCTAAGAATGGATCCTTTCTAGAGAAGGAGTTTCTCTCGAAAGAAGTGAGTGGGTAGAACTTGATGAGGTAATTGTACCTGCTCCCTTATTTGAAAGTAGTTCATCACAGAAATCTGTTCCTGTGACTACTACACCAATTAGTGAGGAAGTTAATGATGATGACCATGAAACTTCAGATTAAGTTACTACAGAACCTCGTAGGTCTTCCAGAGTAAGATCCGCACTAGAGTGGTACGGTAATCCTATTCTGGAAGTTATGTTACTAGACCATGATGAACCTACGAACTATGAAGAAGCGATGGTGAGCCCAGATTCCGCAAAATGGCTTGAGGCCATGAGATCTGAGATAAGATCCATGTATGAAAACAAAGTATGGACTTTGATTGACTTTCTCAATGATCGGCGAGACATTGAGATTAAATAGATCTTCAAGAGGAAGACGAATGCTGATAGTGTTACTATCTACAAAGCTAGAATTGTCGCAAAAGGTTTTCGACAAGTTCAAGGTGTTGAGTACGATGAGAGTTTTTCACTCGTATCTATGCTTAAGTCTGTCTGAATCATGTTAGCAATTGCCACATTTTATGAAATCTGGCAAATGGATGTCAAAACCGCATTCCTTAATGGATTTTTTAAAGAAGAGTTGTATATGATGCAACCAGAAGGTTTTGTCGATCCGAAAGGTGCTAACAAAATGTGCAAGCTCCAGCGATCCATCAATATACTGGTGCAAGCATCTCGGAGTTGGAATATATGCTTTGATAAGTTGATCAAAGCATATAGTTTTAATACAGACTTGCGGTGAAGCCTGTATTTACAAGAAAGTGAGTGGGAGCACTACAGCATTTCTGATAAGTATATGTGAATGACATATTGTTGATCGGAAATAATGTAGAATTTTTCTGGAAAGCATAAAGGAGTGTTTGAAAGGAGTTTTTCATAGAAAGACCTTGCTGAAGCTGCTTACACATTGAGCATCAAGATCTATAGAGATAGATCAAGACGCTTGATAAGATTTTTCAATGAGTACATACCTTGACAAGATTTTGAAGTAGTTCAAAATGGAGCAATCAAAGAAAGAGTTCTTGCCCGTGTTGCAAGGTGTGAAGTTGAGTAAGACTCAAAACCCGACCATGGCAGAAAATAGAAAAGAATGAACAGTCATTCCCTATGCCTCAGTCATAGGTTCTATAAAGTATGCTATGCTGTGTACTAGACCTATTGTATACCTTGCTCTGAGTTTGGCAAAGGAATACAATTTTGATCTAAAAGTAGATCACTAGAACAACGGTCAAGAATATCCTTAGTGAGGACTAAGGAGATGTTTCTCGATTATGGAGGTGATAAAAGAGCCAGTCGTAAAAAGTTACAACGATGCAAGCTTTTACACCAATCCAGATGACTCTAAGTCTCAATCTGGATACATATTGAAAGTGGGAGCAATTAGCTAGAGTAGCTCCATGCAGAGCATTGTGGACATAGAATATTTGCAAAATACATACGGCTCTGAATGTGACAGACCCGTTGACTAAACTTCTCTCATGAGCAAAACATGATCATACCTTAGTACTCGTTGGGTGTTAATCACATAGCCATGTGAACTAGATTATTGACTCTAGTAAACCCTTTCGGCGTTGATCACATGACGATGTGAACTATGGGTATTAATCACATACAGATGTGAATATTGGTGTTAAATCACATGGTGATGTAAACTAGATTATTGACTCTAGTGTAAGTGGGAGACTGAAGGAAATATGCCCTAGAGGCAATAATAAAGTTATTATTTATTTCCTTATTTCATGATAAATGTTTATTATTCATGCTAGAATTGTATTAACCGGAAACATAATACATGTGTGAATACATAGACAAACATAGTGTCACTAGTATGCCTCTACTTGACTAGCTCGTGAATCAAAGATGGTTAAGTTTCCTAGCCATGGACAAAAGAGTTGTCATTTGATTAACGGGATCACATCATTAGGAGAATGATGTGATTGACTTGACCCATTCCGTTAGCTTAGCACACGATCGTTTAGTATGTTGCTACTGCTTTCTTCATGACTTATACATGTTCCTGTGACTATGAGATTATGCAACTCCCGTCTACCAGAGGAACACTTTGTGTGCTACCAAATGTCACAACGTAACTGGGTGATTATAAAGGTGCTCTACAGGTGTCTCCGAAGGTACATGTTTGGTTGGCATATTTCGAGATTAGGTTTTGTCACTCCGATTGTCGGAGAGGTATCTTTGGGACCTCTCGGTAATACACATCACTTAAGCCTTGCAAGCATTGCAACTAATGAATTAGTTGTGGGATGATGTATTACGGAACGAGTAAAGAGACTTGACGGTAACTTGATTGAACTAGTTATTGGATACCGACGATCGGATCTCGGGCAAGTAACATACCGATGACAAAGGGAACAACGTATGTTGTTATGCGGTTTGACCGATAAAGATCTTCGTAGAATATGTAGGAGCCAATATGAACATCCAGGTTCCACTATTGGTTATTGACCGGAAACAGTTCTAGGTCATGTCTACATAGTTCTCGAACCCGTAGGGTCCACACACTTAAGGTTTCGATGACAGTTATATTATGAGTTTATGAGTTTTGATGTACCGAAGGAGTTCGGAGTCCCGGATGAGATCGGGGACATGACGAGGAGTCTCGAAATGGTCAAGACGTAAAGATTGATATTTTGGACGACTATATTCGGAGTTCGGAAAGGTTCCGAGTGATTCGGGTATTTTCCAGAGTACCGGAGAGTTACGGGAATTCGCCGGGGAGTATATGGGCCTTATTGGGCCATACGGGAATACAGGAGAGAGGCCAAAAGGAAGGAAGCCTGCGCCCCCCCTTTCCTTCTTCCTCTCCCCCTCTTTCCCCTTCTCCTACTCCAACAAGGGAGGTGGAATCCTACTAGGACTAGGGAGTCCTAGTAGGACTCCACACTTGGCGCGCCCCCTCCTAGGGCCGGCCTCCTCCCCCCTTGCTCCTTTATATACGGGGGCAGGGGGGCACCCCATGACACACAAGTTGATCTACGAATCGTTCCTTAGCCGTGTGCGGTGCCCCCCTCCACCATACTCCACCTCGGTCATATCGTCGCGGAGTTTAGGCGAAGCCCTGCGCCGGTAGAACATCATCATCGTCACCACGCCATCGTGCTGACGGAACTCATCCCCGACGCTTTGTTGGATTGGAGCCCGGGGAACATCATCGAGCTGAACGTGTACTGAACACGGAGGTGCCGTACATTCGGTGCTTGGATCGGTCGAGTCATGAAGACGTACGACTACATCAACCGCGTTGTGATAACGCTTCCGCTTACGGTCTACGAGGGTACGTGGACAATACTCTCCTCTCTCGTTGCTATGCCGTCACCATGATCTTGCATGTGCGTAGGAATTTTTTTGAAATTACTACGTTACCCAACACCTTTAACGTGCAAGCGGTTCGCGTGGACGAGAGTGAAGAGGACGCCGTGAAGGCCTTGCCTCGCTCTGTTCCTTGAAGGGATCCCGTTGGCCCACCACAAGAAGAACAAAAGTCTGCTATGACAAGCGGCGGTTAGCTGTTAGTTGCTTTGGAGTGGCGACGAGGCACTAAAGCCTGACGAGGTGCATCCGAGCACCCGTGAGCCAGCGCGGGACTCACGGGGCCCTACCTCAAGGTGGGTTGCGCCTTGCACTGGGCCTTAACTTGTGATGTGTCCCTGCAAATTGACGCTCTACGTCCTTGGGTCCCGTCCCTCGAGCGAGTCTCAGCCGTCGCTGGTTTACCAGGGCGCGATGCCGTGGACAAAGCTAGAGGGTGAGGGTTGGAGAGCCAGTACGAGCCCTGAGTCGCGATGCTCAGGTACCCCCCCCCTTTAACGTGCAAGCAACCGACATGAAGGAAGAAGAGGTGCCATAGAGGGGCATCAAATAACAAGCATGATGGGTTGAATGCATGGCCTAAAAATAAATGCAAGAGGGGTACACACTGCTGGGTCTGGCCCAAGCGACTTGGGGATGATGCAGCCCGAGGGGCGCCCCCAACAAAGTAAGCTAGGAACATAAGGTAAAAAGAAGGGGATACATGCCGCAGGGACGGACCCACGCGGCCTGGGAATAATGCAGCCCTGGGGGCACTCCCAACTAGAAACGAAACTTGAAAGATGTCACCTGATAGCGTTGAAGACGAAGGGGTGTTGGAGTAGCGGACATCATGGGCCGCGGAAACCGATCTTCACGAGCCCCCAGGCCCAGGAGCCTCGGGAGGCTCCGGAGGCGCTGGTGGCTCCTCGCGGATCGTCTCCATCTCCGCCAGGACTACAGAATGCCTGGCCTCCTGAGCCTCCAGGATGCTCCTCATGAGGCGCTAACGCACAGCAGCCGCGTTCGGCAAGCCGTAGGGCATGCGAACGTAGCTGTGGGGAGGGCCTTCACAGCGCCCCACACGTGAGGGCCAGAAGCGCTCCTGAGAGGCGGCTCGGTTGAGCCCTGGGATGTCGTTGCAGACGCACAGCCCACCATCCTCGCCTGGATGGGGAGCTGCGGCGGGTAAGCGGCAGCTGCCACTCATGACTCTTGACTCCTGCAACTCCTGCGTGATCTGACTGACGAACTCCAGAGGGTTTGGCCCTCCTTGCCTTGCTCCTTCCTGAGGGAAACGTGTTTTGGAACACGCCTCCAAGTGGTGCCCAAGCGCCTCCCTCGCGACCTTAGCAAGGTCGGTCGCCCTCCAGGAGGGAGCCCCCGAGCCTTGCTTGAGGAGGGCGCCGGGCGCGCCTTCCTATGCGACAGAAAAAGGTGCCCCCTGAGCATGCGCAGACCCTGAGGGGCCTGCCTCCTGAGGGGTCGGGCCTGGCGACGTCTTCTTCTTCTTGGGAGCGGTCTCAGGGAGCCTCCCGCTCCCGCGATCTGGCTCTTCAAGTGATGCAGCCTGAAAAGCTTGCTCCAGGGAGCACACTGCGTCTCTTTCTTCACAGGGCACCATGATGACTCCACCGCTTCCTGGCATCTTGAGGACGTTGTAGCCATGACGAGTCACGGCCATGAACTTGGTGAGAGCTGGGTAGCCGAGGATGGCGTTGTACGATAGGCGAATGTGGGCGACGTCGAAGTCGAAGAGCTTGGTGCGGTAGTTGTTGCGCGCCCCGAAGGTGACAGGGAGGCGGACCTGCCCAATCGAAACCGTGGAGCCATCGGTGACTCCGAAGAAAGGCTTAGTTGGCTGAAGCTGGTCGTAAGGCACTTGGAGGTTGTTGAATGTCTCTACGGACAGGACGTTAAGACCTGCCCTGCCGTTGATGAGGGTCCTGGTGACTTGCACGTTGCTGATGACTGGGGAGCAAAGCATCGGGAGGACTCCGGCTGTGGCCGCGCACTTGAGCTGATCCGCTGAGCTGAACGTGATGGCACACGCCGACCACCTAAGGGGGCGCGTGGCTTCGAGCTTGGGGAGGACTGCATTCACTTCGCGGGCGAACTACTTGAAGGTGCGTTGAGAGGCTGGGGCTTGAGCTCCGCCCAGGATGGAGGCGATCGCGCACAGCTCCTGGAAGCCCCCAGCCCCCTCGTCCTGATGATGGTCCTCGTTTCCCCTTGGCTGCGGCGGCAGTGGAGGGAGGCCTGCGTTTCCTTGTGGACAATCCTCGCGAGGCTGACCCCTCCAGTCTCCCTCGCGAGGCTGATCCTGCCAGCGATCCTCGCGAGGTCGATCGCGCCACCCTTGGCGAGGGCCGCGGTCTTCCCAGCGTCCCGCGTTCCTTCCTCCTCGGTCATAGCCTCGATCGTTGCGGTCGGGGCATCGGCCGATCCTCCCTTCTCACATGGCTCGGAGCTCTTGACATTCATTGGTGTTGTGGGTGTGGATGTCGTGGTACACACAGTACCGGCTGCCTTTGAAAGACTCGGGCTGATCTCTGCCCCGCTTGGTGTGTGGTTCTGCCACGAGCACGGCAACCCCCCTTGCGCTTCATGTCCTTGGCCTTGGATTTCTTCTCTACTGGGTCTGCGGCAGGCAGCTCGAGGAGGGAAAGGCGCCCTTCCTCAGCCCTGGCGCACTTGGTCGCCAAGTTGAACAGCTCCAAGGAAGTGCACAGATCTTCATGCATCGCCAGCTCCTCCTTCATCTTGACTTCACGCACGCTGTCGGAGAAGGCCGAGATGATGGTCTCCTCGGTCACCTTGCGAATCTTGAGGCGTGCATTGTTGAAGCGCTGGATGTACTTCTGCAGGGTCTCCCCCGGTTGCTGCTTGATGCGGCGCATGTCGCTCACGGCGGGTGGCCGGTCGCTAGTGCCTTGGAAGTTGGCGATGAAACGAGTGCGCATCTCCTCCTAGGAGGAGATCGAGCCAGGAGCCAGGTTCAGGAGCCAGGTGCGGGCCCCGTCCTTGAGTGCCATGAGAAACCAGTTCGCCATGACCTTCTCGTCCCCGTTGGCAGCTTCAATTCCCAGCTCGTAGAACTGGAGGAACTCCGTAGGGTCGGTCATGCCGTCGTAGCGAGGAGACAGGTCTGGCTTGAACTTGCAGGGCCACGTGACGTTGCGCAGCTCGGTGGTGAAGGCACCGGCAGCCTGCTGTGGTCACGGGAGGCCTCTGGTGATGAAGAGCTCAGACTTGCGGGTCCCCATGTGCTGCAGCTGGGAGCAGCGCGGGGTCTTGGCGTGCTGGAACAGGAGCGTGGTCGCGACGGACCAGAGCAGGGAGCACTCGGGCAGCTTCTTGGGGGCGAGGAACCTCTTGGCAGCTCCGCTCTTGCTGCGCTGGCGCCGGACAAAGCGGGTTCCGCCAAGGGGCCACGCATTCTTGAGGGGGAGGCAGATGAGGCGCCCCCGGAGCTTCATTGCCCGCGCAGGGCGGGGCATGGTGCAGCGAGAAGGACGGCGCGGGGGAGCCCCCTGCGGCGCGGACAAGCTCTGCGACGCGGTCGAGCCACTGTTCGTAGACGCCGTCGACTGGGCGGTAGCGCAGGAGCTCATTTGCCGCGATGAGCGCAGCTCGAGCCTCCATGGCCGCGCGGGGTGCGCGGGACGAAGAACCAGCTGGGGCGAGTGAGGGCGTAGCAGTGCGGCCGTCTCGCCTCATGGACGAATGCTGGGACGATGCTTGCTGCTCGTTCCCCGCCGAGCCGGTGGCGGCGTTGACTGTAGGCGACGGGGAACGGCGGGGGTGGCCATCGACGGGGGCCGTCTGGGCGACGCGGGAAGCGAGAGCGGCTCAGTGCTCGACGCGGGCCAACCGAAGTGTCTGACATGGACGCGATGGTGGGTGAAGAACAGGGCGGCGGAAGACGAATTCCGGTGCACCCCTACCTCGTGCGCCAAATGTCGGATTTTGGGTTCCGGCAGACCCTCTAGATTCGAACACTTGGGTGCGCGCGGAGATTTCGCCCACTACCTACCTGCACCTCACCGCCTCTCTATGATCTAAGAAATCAAAGGAACAACACAAGAGACACAGAGTTTATACTGGTTCAGGCCACCATTGTGGTGTAATACCCTACTCCAGTGTGTGGTGTGGTGGATTGCCTCTTGGGCTGATGATGAATAGTACAAGGAAGAACACCCTTGCGAGGGTCTGTTCTTGGCTGGTGCGATGAACTACTAAGGGGAGTTCAGTCGCCCTCTGGATCCGATCGATTTCTAGATGCCTCTACCTTGTGGGTGGCTAGTCCTATTTATAGGTAAAGGCCCTGGGCCTCTCCCAAAATATTGAGCGGGAAGGGCGCCAACAATTGGCCATTTTGAAGGGGAACATCTAGTACACTTATCCTGACTAAAGTTGGTCCTCGCATGCCAAAGGCTCTGGTGGTGACGCCGGCTTGGGCTCCACAATGACCTCCATACTGCCGTTCTGCTGGTCTTGGTCTTGTTGCACCGAAATGGATGCCTTTGCTTGATGCTCTCGCCTGCGCTTGCTCCCTTTGCACCAAAGGGGAAACAAGGACTCTGCGCAGGCCGGCGCCCGCCTGGCGCCCGCCTGGCCTTGGTTGTCATGGCTTGCGTCATGGGCACCTCGTGAGGTACCCCGCCTTGATCTCTCCGCCTCCTCGCGAGCCAGCCTGACGAGGCCGTTCCTGAGGAGGTTCCTTGTCATCCACCCCGTGAGGCTTGGCTCCTCGCGAGGGTCTTGAGCTCGTGCTGATGAAGATGGGCCGTGCTGGGCCGCCCCTTGAGCCACGCCACAGGCCGCAGGCAGGCAAGTCTGGGGAACCCCCGTTCCCAGAACGCCGACAGCACCCATACACTTTGGTACGTTCAGTTCGCCAGGGGCTTCAATGTACCCCATAACACGGCAAGAAAAGTCCGAACACTTTCGAGAGTGCGGCACCCCGAACTTATAGCATTATATGCATCAGCTCTGAATCATGTCTTGGGTCAATAGTTGGGTTGCCCGGATCCCATGTTTTGGTGCCTTACGTTCCTCTATATCGGCTAAGGTAGCACAGGGAGAACTACTGCGATTGTGTCCTAGTTCTTCCGGATGAGCACCTTAGTAGAGAAAGCCGAAAACTGACTGTCATGATGCAGTGAGAGCTGGTCGTTGTTCAAGAGGTCTCAAATCCTTAAAGATTTTTTCCGCTTCGGGCAAGGAATCGGCCTTGTCCAATTTAGGCATGCATAGCACCTCAAGGTCGGCCTTACGAATACTAGGGGCTTCGCCAAAGTTTAAAATTGTAGACTTCTATGGCTAAGTGAGAGTGATAAAGCTGTATAGTCTGATTGCCTTGTTCGCGGCGCTAAACACCTCCTTAAAGGACCAAAAATTTGGATAAATAGTGTTCAGATTTATCCCGAACACCCCAGTACTAGTTAAATGGGGGCAGAAGCCGACGAGTGGCCAACTTTTAGATTTTTATAAACGGGCGCACATAAGGTAATATTTTAAATCAACAAGCGTTATATAGCGCACACGAAATCGTTTTCGTATTACAGGATGACATGAGTACATTCATTCGAATATTACATCCTTGGCACATTCCTCCGCCACAAGGCGGGCGCCTTTCATAACACCGTTATAGTACTTCTCGGGGTGGCGGTGCTCCTTGCCCTTCGGTGGCCCCTCCGTCACTAGCTTCTCTGCATCCATCTTCGCCCAGTGCACTTTCGCGTGGGCAAAGGCCCGGCGGGCACCTTCAATGCAGATGGACCTCTTAACGACTTCAAGCCGCGGACATGCATTTACCATCTGCTTTACAAGGCCGAAGTAGCTGTTGGGCAGGGGCTCGCCAGGCCATAGCCGGACTATGAGGTCCTTCATGGCAAGTTCGGACGCCTTGTGCAGTTCGACCAGTTGCTTCATCTGGTCACTCAATGGCATTAGATGTTCGATCCCAGTATATTGAGACCAGAACAACTTCTCCGACGGGCCCCCTTCTTCAGCACGGTAGAACTCTGCAGCATCCGATATGCTGCGTTGCGGTATGGATTATGATGGTACAACAGACCCCGCGGTAGCCTGCTGTGGTCACGGGAGGCCTCTGGTGATGAAGAGCTCAGACTTGCGGGTCCCCATGTGCTGCAGCTGGGAGCAGCGCGGGGTCTTGGCGTGCTAGAACAGGAGCGTGGTCGCGACGGACCAGAGCAGGGAGCACTCGGGCAGCTTCTTGGGGGCGAGGAACCTCTTGGCAGCTCCGCTCTTGCTGCGCTGGCGCCGGACAAAGCGGGTTCTGCCAAGGGGCCACGCGCCTTGGGGCCAGGGCGCCTTCTTGAGGGGGAGGCAGATGAGGCGCCCCCGGAGCTTCATTGCCCACGCAAGGCGGGGCATGGTGCAACGAGAAGGACGGCACGGGGGAGCCCCCTGCGGCGCGGACAAGCTCTGTGACGCGGTCGAGCCACTGTTCGTAGACGCCGTCGACTGGGCGGTAGCGCAGGAGCTCATTTGCCGCGATGAGCGCAGCTCGAGCCTCCATGGCCGCGCGGGGTGCGCGGGACGAAGAACCAGCTGGGGCGAGTGAGGGCGTAGCAGTGCGGCCGTCTCGCCTCATGGACGGATGTTGGGACGATGCTTGCTGCTCGTTCCCCGCCGAGCCGGTGGCGGCGTTGACTGTAGGCGACGGGGAACGGCGGGGGTGGCCATCGACGGGGGCCGTCTGGGCGACGTGGGAAGCGAGAGCGGCTCAGTGCTCGGCGCGGGCCAACCGAAGTGTCTGACATGGACGCGATGGTGGGTGAAGAACAGGGCGGCGGAAGACGAATTCCGGTGCACCCCTACCTCGTGCGCCAAATGTCGGATTTTGGGTTCCGGCAGACCCTCTAGATTCGAACACTGGGGTGCGCGCGGAGATTTTGCCCACTACCTACCTGCACCTCACTGCCTCGCTATGATCTAAGAAATCAAAGGAACAACACAAGAGACATAGAGTTTATACTGGTTCAGGCCACCATTGTGGTGTAATACCCTACTCCAGTGTGTGGTGTGGTGGATTGCCTCTTGGGCTGATGATGAATAGTACAAGGAAGAACACCCTTGCGAGGGTCTGTTCTTGGCTGGTGCGATGAACTACTAAGGGGAGTTCAGTCGCCCTCTGGATCCGATCGATTTCTAGATGCCTCTACCTTGTGGGTGGCTAGTCCTATTTATAGACAAAGGCCCTGGGCCTCTCCCAAAATATTGAGCGGGAAGGGCGCCAACAATTGGCCATTTTGAAGGGGAACATCTAGTACACTTATTCTGACTAAAGTTGGTCCTCGCATGCCAAAGGCTCTGGTGGTGACGCCGGCTTGGGCTCCACAATGACCTCCATACTGCCGTTCTGCTGGTCTTGGTCTTGTTGCACCGAAATGGATGCCTTTGCTTGATGCTCTCGCCTGCGCTTGCTCCCTTTGCACCAAAGGGGAAACAAGGACTCTGCGCAGGCCGGCGCCCGCCTGGCGCCCGCCTGGCCTTGGTTGTCATGGCTTGCGTCATGGGCACCTCGTGAGGTACCCCGCCTTGATCTCTCCGCCTCCTCGCGAGCCAGCCTGACGAGGCCGTTCCTGAGGAGGTTCCTTGTCATCCACCCCACGAGGCTTGGCTCCTCACGAGGGTCTTGAGCTCGTGCTGATGAAGATGGGTCGTGTTGGGCCGCCCCTTGAGCCACGCCACAGGCCGCAGGCAGGCAAGTCTGGGGGACCCCCGTTCCCAGAACGCCGACAGCACCCATACACTTTGGTACGTTCAGTTCGCCAGGGGCTTCAATGTACCCCATAACACGGCAAGAAAAGTCCGAACACTTTCGAGAGTGCGGCACCCCGAACTTATAGCATTATATGCATCAGCTCTGAATCATGTCTTGGGTCAATAGTTGGGTTGCCCGGATCCCATGTTTTGGTGCCTTACGTTCCTCTATATCGGCTAAGGTAGCACATGGAGAACTACTGCGATTGTGTCCTAGTTCTTCCGGATGAGCACCTTAGTAGAGAAAGCCGAAAACTGACTGTCATGATGCAGTGAGAGCTGGTCGTTGTTCAAGAGGTCTCAAATCCTTAAAGATTTTTTCCGCTTCGGGCAAGGAATCGGCCTTGTCCGATTTAGGCATGCATAGCACCTCAAGGTCGGCCTTACGAATACTAGGGGCTTCGCCAAAGTTTAAAATTGTAGACTTCTATGGCTAAGTGAGAGTGATAAAGCTGTATAGTCTGATTGCCTTGTTCGCGGCGCTAAACACCTCCTTAAAGGACCAAAAATTTGGATAAATAGTGTTCAGATTTATCCCGAACACCCCAATACTAGTTACATGGGGGCAGAAGCCGACGAGTGGCCAACTTTTAGATTTTTATAAACGGGCGCACATAAGGTAATATTTTAAATCAACAAGCGTTATATAGCGCACACGAAATCGTTTTCGTATTACAGGATGACATGAGTACATTCATTCGAATATTACATCCTTGGCACATTCCTCCGCCACAAGGCGGGCGCCTTTCATAACACCGTTATAGTACTTCTCGGGGTGGCGGTGCTCCTTGCCCTTCGGTGGCCCCTCCGTCACCAGCTTCTCTGCATCCATCTTCGCCCAGTGCACTTTCGCGCGGGCAAAGGCCCGGTGGGCACCTTCAATGCAGATGGACCTCTTAACGACTTCAAGCCGCGGACATGCATTTACCATCCGCTTTACAAGGCCGAAGTAGCTGTTGGGTAGGGGCTCGCCAGGCCATAGCCAGACTATGAGGTCCTTCATGGCAAGTTCGGACGCCTTGTGCAGTTCGACCAGTTGCTTCATCTGGTCACTCAATGGCATTAGATGTTCGATCCCAGTATATTGAGACCAGAACAACTTCTCCAACGGGCCCCCTTCTTCAGCACGGTAGAACTCTGCAGCATCCGATATGCTGCGTCGCGGTATGGATTATGATGGTACAACAGACCCCGCGGTAGCCTGCTGTGGTCACGGGAGGCCTCTGGTGATGAAGAGCTCAGACTTGCGGGTCCCCATGTGCTGCAGCTGGGAGCAGCGCGGGGTCTTGGCGTGCTGGAACAGGAGCGTGGTCGCGACGGACCAGAGCAGGGAGCACTCGGGCAGCTTCTTGGGGGCGAGGAACCTCTTGGCAGCTCCGCTCTTGCTGCACTGGCGCCGAACAAAGCGGGTTCCGCCAAGGGGCCACGCGCCTTGGGGCCAGGGCGCCTTCTTGAGGGGGAGGCAGATGAGGCGCCCCCGGAGCTTCATTGCCCGTGCAGGGCGGGGCATGGTGCAGCGAGAAGGACGGCGCGGGGGAGCCCCCTGCGGCGCGGACAAGCTCTGCGACGCGGTCGAGCCACTGTTCATAGACGCCGTCGACTGGGCGGTAGCGCAGGAGCTCATTTGCCGCGATGAGCGCAGCTCGAGCCTCCATGGCCGCGCGGGGTGCGCGGGACGAAGAACCAGCTGGGGCGAGTGAGGGCGTAGCAGTGCGGCCATCTTGCCTCATGGACGGATGCTGGGACGATGCTTGCTGCTCGTTCCCCGCCGAGCCGGTGGCGGCGTTGACTGTAGGTGACGGGGAACGGCGGGGGTGGCCATCGACGGGGGCCGTCTGGGCGACGCGGGAAGCAAGAGCGGCTCAGTGCTCGGCGCGGGCCAACCGAAGTGTCTGACATGGACGCGATGGTGGGTGAAGAACAGGGCGGCGGAAGACGAATTCCGGTGCACCCCTACCTCGTGCGCCAAATGTCAGATTTTGGGTTCCGGCAGACCCTGTAGATTCGAACACTGGGGTGCGCGCGGAGATTTCTCCCACTACCTACCTGCACCTCACCGCCTCGCTATGATCTAAGAAATCAAAGGAACAACACAAGAGACACAAAGGACCTCTTAACGACTTCAAGCCGCGGACATGCATTTACCATCCGCTTTACAAGGCCGAAGTAGCTATTGGGCAGGGGCTCGCCAGGCCATAGCCGGACTATGAGGTCCTTCATGGCATGTTCGGACGCCTTGTGCAGTTCGACCAGTTGCTTCATCTGGTCACTCAATGGCATTAGATGTTCGATCCCAGTATATTGAGACCGGAACAACTTCTCCGACGGGCCCCCTTCTTCAGCATGGTAGAACTCTGCAGCATCCGATATGCTGCGTCGCAGATCTGCGAAAGCCCCTGGAGAGCTCTGAATTCGTGTAAGTAAAAGGAAAGTCTCCTTCACATGCTTGCTTTGCATAATGAATGCCTTACCCGTTGCTATCTTCTTGGCTGCGTGAATCTCCTGGAGGGCATTTTGGGCTTCGGCCTTGGTGTCTTGCACGCTCTGGAGGACCTTCACAAGCTCAGACTCTTGCGTCTTGGAGTCACGCTCCAAGGACTCTAATTTTTTGATGAAGTCCTGGAGCTCTTGTTGGACCTCATTAACCCGAGCCTCCTGTTTCTCATGCTCGGTGCGCTCCTTGGCCGCCTTGTCTTCGGCCTCAAACAACGCTTTCTTAAGGGCCGCCACTTCAGTCGTGACCCCTATTAAAATTCATGATGCTTCTGTTAGCATCAACGATTTTTCCTTTATATGACACACGGACGGGGTATCACTTACCTTTGTTCTCCTCGAGCTGCCTCTTCACGAGGCCGAGCTCTTCCTCGGCCCGCCCCAGGTCCCGCTTCAGTCCGGATACTTCCGCAGTATGAGAGGCAGTAGTCGCTATAGACGCCTGCTTATAAAAGAAGAGATATAGATGTCATCAAACGAGTCTCCTGCGAACATAAATTTGATCCTCTGTCCAGTTCTTTCTTTCACCGAACAGTGTATCAGGGGCTACTATCCATACTATGACACTCTTCAAAACCTCACAAAACATACCTCAAAGCCTTTTATAAGGCTGATACAGGATTCATTCAGTCCACTCTCAGTGGACTGAATCTTCTCAATCACCGCACCCATAAGGGCACGGTGTTCATCGATGATGGAAGCTATCTTTAGCACCATTGATAAGGTATCTTGCACCTCTGGTTCGACAGAGGTTGTCGGTGGAGCGGGCAAACCCCCTCCGGCCGAGGGAGGCCGCCTGCCTGATTCTAGAGCCGTAGCGGTCTCCAGGATTGCGTCCGGCAGGGGGGCGAATTTGAGATCGCCCCCGCCGTCGACGCCCATGGGAGCCTTCTCTCCCATATGTCCGGCCCCTGAGTTTGACCTTATGGCACCGCATTTACGATCTCTCCCCACCCTTTGTCTGGGTCCTTCTGGGATGACACCTCGGTGCCATTCACATGTTTGGGGGTAGCATCCGAACCCAGCGAATCCTCCGACGAGGATTGTTCGGTGTGGGACCTCGCTGGACTTTAAAAAAGTATGGCTCAGATTAAAGTATTATGCCATGATGAGCCTGGATGCATAAGCATGTTCGGGTTTTGTATACTCACGAGTTCACCAGGGGCTGGTGAGGGAGTCCTGGATAAGGGGGTATCCGGACAGCCGGACTATATACATCGTCCGGACTATAGAAGCGTCAAGATACAAGAATCAAGACTTCGGCTCGTGTCCGGATGGGACTCTCCTTTGCGTGGAAGACAAGCTTGGCAATCCGGATATTATGTTTCCTTCCTTGTAACCGACTCCATGTAAACCCTACCTCTCCGGTGTCTATATAAACCAGAGAGCATGGTCCTTAGAAGGCCGATCACAATTACAATCATACCATCATAGGCTAGCTCTTAGGGTTTAGCCTCTACGATCTCATGGTAGATATACTCTTGTATTCCACATATCTTCAATATTAATCAAGCAGGAAGTTGGGTTTTACCTCCATCGAGAGGGCCCAACCTGGGTAAACATTGTGTCCCTTGCTTCCTGTTACCGTCAGCCTAAGACGCATAGATCGGGACCCCCTACCCGAGATCCGCCGGTTTTGACACCAACATTGGTGCTTTCGTTGAGAGTTCCTCTATGTCGTCGCTTCGAGGTTCGATGGTGTCTTCAAACATCAACGACACGGTCCAGGGTGAGACTCTTCTCGCCGGACAGATCTTTGTGTTCGGCGGCTTCGCACTGCGGGCCAATTCGCTTGGCCAGTTGGAGCAGATCGACAACTTCGCCCCTGGCCGCCAGATCCGGTTCGGAAACTTGAACTGCACGGCACATGTCCGCGGAGATTTGATCTTCGATGGATTCGAGCCTGCGCCAGGAGCGCCGGACAGCCACGACGAGCATGGCCTAGACCTGTTGTCGGACAGTGCTTGGGACATTCCCCCCGAGGCAGCCCCGGATCTAAATCCAGGGCAGGTTGCGTTGCCTACGGACGGAGGGCTGGACCCCGCCCCGCAGGCCGCACACTTATCGGCGATGGAGCCGAACATGGGTCTCACCTCTGTGGAGGCCTATAACCATGGACCCCTGAAAGTGCAACTATCCCTAGGTGGTTTTGGTAATTCATAACAACATATAGCTCATTGAGCTAATGCTATTCCAAGACATATATTTCAGGAAATCTCAATGAATGGCATGGCATGGATGATGAAAGTGGATCCCTCAAAATATCAAGGACAAAGGATTGGCTCAAGCTCAAAAGATCAAGACTCTTCATTTTATATTTCAGTGATCCAAGATCACATTGAGTCTATAGGAAAAGCCAATACTATCAAGGAGGGATGAGGTGTTGCTTAATGAGCCTCTTGCTTCATGTGCTTAGTGATATGCTCCAAATACCCTCAACTACTTTCTCACATCCTCATTTGACCTAAACCTAAAGCCAAAATCGGTCACACCCATTCTTTCTATCCGGCACCATCGAGTTCAAATGTCATAGCCACTTCCACAAACCCTAGGCAAATCAGTCTCACCGATAGGGATCTCGGTCTCACCAAGATGGGATTGTAATCTCTCTATTTCCCTTCATAACGTTTCGGTCTAACCGAAGTGAGCGATCGGTCCCGCCGAGATTGCAATGTAAACTCTCTGTTTCCCTTTTGTAACATTTCGGTCTCACCGAAAAGAGCAAATCGGTCCCACCGAGTTTACCTGACCAACTCTCTGGATAGCTAATTACCAAAATCGGTCCCACCGAGTTTGTGTAATCGGTCTCACCGAGATTACGTTATGCCCTAACCCTAACCATATCGGTCCTACCGAGTTGCATTTCGTTCCCACCGAAAATCCTAATGGTCACTAGGTTTACTAAATCGGTCTGACCGAGTTTGTTGATTCGGTCCCACCGAGATTGGTAAATTGTGTGTAACGGTTAGATTTTGTGTGGAGGCTATATATACCCCTCCACCTCCTCTTTATTCATGGAGAGAGCCATCAAAACAAACCTACACTTCCAACTTACCAGTTCTGAGAGAGAACCACCTACTCATGTGTTGAGGCCAAGATATTCCATTCCTACCATATGAATCTTGATCTCTAGCATTCCCCAAGTTGCTTTCCACTCAAATCTTCTTTCCACCAGATCCAAATCCTATCAGAGAGAGTTGAGTGTTGGGGAGACTATCATTTGAAGCACAAGAGCAAGGAGTTCATCATCAACGCACCATTTGTTACTTCTTGGAGAGTGGTGTCTCCTAGATTGGCTAGGTGTCACTTGGGAGCCTCCGACAAAGATTATGGAGTTGAACCAAGGAGTTTGTAAGGGCAAGGAGATCGCCTACTTCGTGAAGATCTACCGCTAGTGAGGCAAGTCCTTCGTGGGCGATGGCCATGGTGGGATAGACAAGGTTGTTTCTTTGTGGACCCTTCTTGGGTGGAGCCCTTCGTGGGTTGAAGTCTCCATCAATGTGGATGTACGATAGCACCACCTATCGGAACCACGCCAAAAACATCCGTGTCTCCAACTGCGTTTGAATCCTCCAAACCCTTCCCTTTACTTTCTTGCAAGTTGCGTGCTTTAATTTCCGCTGCCTATATACTCTTTGCATGCTTGCTTGATTTGTGTGTTGATTGCTTGACTTGTTCAAAGATTGCTAAAATCTGCCAAACTCTAAAATTGGGAAAAGGTTAAGTTTTTAATTGGTCAAGTAGTCTACCCCCCCCCCTCTAGACATACTTCAAGGTCCTACAACCCCCGGGCTCATATCCGGTTGTTAGTCCTGGTCCGCTCACTCTCGAGCCAGCCGAGCCAGGCTAGGCTCCAGTAATGGAGTTCACCGCTGCGGACATCTTTCAGCACTCGCCCTTTGGCGACATGCTAAACTCATTGAAGTCTCTCTCTTTGTCAGGAGGCTCTGGGCCGAACTATGTCCGGCCCAAGTGGGAAGCAGGCGACGAAGGAACTCGGCGGCCACCCACCACCCACTTCATTGCCACGATCAAAGAATTAACCGACGTGCTTGACTCCGAAGACATCGACGGTATGGACGACGATGCAGGAGAGGCTCCAGAATCACTAGAGCGCGGGACTAGTACCTTGTCATACGATATATACATGGTAGATACGCCCTATAAGGATGGCAGTCCGGACGATAGAACACCCGGGCAAAAGCCAAAGAGGCAACGCAGACGCCGCTCAAAGTCTAACAATTGCAAAAATAGCAACAAGAGCGCAAGAAGGGTTGATATACCCGCAAACTCCGATAGCAATAATGACCACATGGACCCAGCGATGGAGCAAGACAAGCCAGGTCACGCCAAATCAAGTTCGGAGCAAATAAACGACCACAATGATCCGGAGGGACGAGCTCAGGATGCCGCCCCAGAACAGGAAGACAGTCCGGACGACGATGCATTCATCATCCCGGACGAACAAGTGGAACGACACAACCTCCACAGAAAGCTTATGGCCACCGCAAGAAGTCTAGAGAAGCAGAAGCAACGGCTCAAGGCCACACAAGAAAAGCTAAGTCACAGTTTGAATAAGTTGCTAGACACCGAAGAAAGATATGGCTATCACTGCCATACGAAAAGCTATCCGAAGCGCAAGCTACTGCCAGAATTCGACAACGTGGCCGTTCCACCAAAAGAAAATTCGACCAAGAAACCAATCGTACTGCCTCACGACCATAACAGAGCGGCCACAGACACTGCGCATGATCCACGTGAGCATCCGGATAAAAAGACCGGTGCAGCCAGGTCCATATATGGATCTAGAAGACACACCCGAGCGCAGGACTATGGTCACCCGAACGCTCATAAAAGCCAGATACCAGTTCGGAATCAACCCCGGAGACAACAACAGCCGACTACATGCCACAATGCATCCAGATACAGAGGGGCTGCTCACCCCCTGTGCTTCACCGAAGAAGTACTGGACCATGACTTCCCACAAGGCTTTAAACCTGTGAACATAGAAGCATACGACAGCACGACAAACCCAGGGGTCTGGATCGAGGATTTTATCCTGCATATTCACATGGCTCATGGGGATGACCTCCACGCCATCAAATACCTCCCCCTCAAATTGAAGGGACCAACTCGATACTGATTGAAAATCCTCCCCGAAAACTCAATTGGGAGTTGGGAGGAACTCGAAGACGCTTTCAGGGCCAATTTTCAAGGGACTTATGTCCGGCCTCCGGACGCAGGCAGTCTAAGTCACATAATCCAATAGCCCGGAGAGTCCGCCCACAAGCTCTGGAATAGATTCCTCACTAAGAAGAATCAAATTGTCGACTGTCCGGACACCAAAGCCTTAGCGGCTTTCAAACACAGCATCCGTGACGAATGGCTCGCCCGACACCTCGGCCAAGAAAAGCCAAGGACGATGGCAGCCTTAACAAGCCTTATGACCCGCTTTTGCGCGGGTGAGGATAGCTGGTTGGCCCGTAAGGGAACCAGTGACCCCATCACATCTGAACTAAGGGATGGCAACGGGAAGCCACGACGTAATAAAAACAAACGCCAAAACAAGGAAGAGAGCCCGGACAACACGACGATCAACGCCGGATTCAGGGGCACTCGACCTGATCAGCAAAAGAAGCCATTCAAAGGTAGTAAAGATGGACCGTCCGGTCTGAGCAGAGTCCTGGACAGACTATGCCAAATTCATGGCACCTCGGAGAAACCTGCGAACCACACCCATAGAGAGTGTTGGGTCTTCAAGCAGGCCGGCAAATTGAATGCCGAACACAAGGGGAGGGGCACACCAAGCAAAGATGAGGACGAACCTCACCAGCCGAACACAGGGGTACAGAAAAAATTCCCGCCAGAGGTTAAAACTGTAAACATGATCCACGCGACTCGCACATCCATGAGAGGGCATAAATGCGCGCCCATAGTAGTGCACGATGTAGAGCCCGTCATACACACATCTCACTACTGGATGTCTCGTCCGATCACTTTTGATCACATGGACGGCCGAACTAGTATTCGGCGCGGAGGATCACAGGCCTTGGTGCTTGCCCCACTAATCGACGGATACCGTCTCACCCGTGTCCTCATGGACGGCGGCAGTGGTCTCAGTTTAATATATGAGGACACTGTCCGCATAATGGGGATAGACCCATCCAGAATTAAACAAAGCAACACCACCTTTGAAGGGGTGATACCAGGTGTTGCAGCCTGCTCCAGGGGCTCCGTCATGCTGGAAGTAACATTCGGCTCCCCAAGAAACTCCAGAAGCGAAGAGCTGCTCTTCACTGCCGCACCCTTCCAAAATAGCTATCACACATTGCTAGGAAGAACGGCCTTCGCCCGCTTCAACGCATTGCCGCACTATGGCCACTTTACACTCAAGATGCCCGGTCCCCGTGGCATCATCACCGTTAGAGGAATCATAAAGCACCCTTCACGCGCAGAGGAAAACGTGATGGCCCTAGCGGCCGGACTATAAGCGGCCTCCAATTTTAGAAAACATGATTGGTCATTACGACCATAGACACGGTTAGACGAGTCCGGTAGCCCAGATAAATTCAAACAGGCCACTGTATATGTAATCACATAAGGGAAACATGATTGGTCTATACTCAATACAGCCCCACGCTTGGCTTGATCTTATTGGCAGGCCAGCAGCTTACACTCTTAGCATTGATCGCCTACTTACGTTGCACCCTCCTATGAGTTTTTCTTTTTTACAGACAACGTTCACGCGATACCCTTCCAGGATACGGCACAACGGAGACAAAGGCGCAGACATGCAGCAGGGCCCCGTGCAACATGTTTCTTTTTATATTAAGCCCCTCTGTAAACATTTTCTACTGCCTCTTGTTGTTTAACCATCCCATGGGTTCTATACCCACAGAGGATACTGTCGTTTTTGGCATTTGGCCATGGAAGTCTAAATTGCACGTACCTAGAAATAAAGGGCTCCAAATAGGCTCTTGTCAGCCTATCTTCTTTTACAAAAGATCGAATAACCTTGGGAGTGTTCGGCGTCACGAGTTTGGCCGTATATGCATCAACTCCGAATCATGTCTTTGGTCAAAATGTTGGGTTTGCCCGGCTCCTGGGTTTGCCACCTTATGTTCCGCTATCATTCGGCTAAGGCAGGCCAAAGGAGAACTACTGCGATTGTGCCCTAGTTATTCTGGATGAGCGCCTCAGTAGAGAAAGCCGAAAACTGACCGTCATGATACAGTGAGAGACTGTTCAACCACTCGAAGACTCACCGGAATCCCTAAAGATTCCTCCGCCTTAACGAAGGGCCGTTTCCCGGCCATGTACACACGCGCCCGTATTTGGATGCACATGGAGGTACCAGGGGCTACATAGTAGCCCCACCATTAGACTCCTATGGCTAAGCGAAAGTGTTACAGCTATATAGTCCAGTTGCCTAGTTCGGCGTGCGATCACCTCCTTAACGGACCAAGATGTTGGATCAAGTGTGATTATGTACATTTTTTCGCCAACACCCCCGCATTGTCTGTGAGGGGGCTGAAGCCAACGACTGCTATCTTTCAGACTACTTATACATATAAGAAATAGCCACAAAGGGAGGACAATCATACTTTCGGGCAAAAGTATAAACATAGCCTCATAATTAAACTAAACATTGTTTTCTACAATGATTCGACTTATCACTTGAATAAAACACTCTTCGAGCACTGCGCCTCTATCAGGCAGGCACCTTCTGTGACTTGCACCAAGTAGTGCTCAGCCGGATGTTGGCCCCCCACCGTATCCTGGCTAGCTATTATAGTGGCCTCCATATCCGTCCAATAGGATTTAACGTGGGCTACAGCCATCCGCGCACCCTCTATGCACGCCGACCTCCTCATGGCGTCAATCCGGGATACGGCTCCAAGGAATTGCTGCACCAAACCAAAGTAGCTATCCGGCTTAGGCCCCTTCGGCCAAAGATGGTCTATTACAGACCACATTGCAAGTCCTAGCAGCCACCTTCTCATTCAGGGGCAGCGGGCGAGTGGGAGCATTGAACTGCAACCAGAAAAGCTTCTCCACTTCTTCATCGCCTTGACCCGCAAAGAACTTGACAGCGTCAGCTATGCTATTCGCCAAATCTGCATATGCGTCTGCAGGACTCATGCGACCCGCCAGGGGAGCATACTTCGGATCCAGGAACTTCGTCCGCAGTAAGTACGAGCCCCCAGCCACGATTTTGCCAGCCTGTTGGAGCTCCTCCCACATACTCCGGATCTCGGTCCGCATCTCTTTGGCGGCATTGTGTGCCTTTTCCAGCTCGGCCGAGCTAGCCTTATTCTCCTTTTCAAGGAGTGTGTACCGGTCGGCGGCATTTTTTAACTCTTCAGCCATTTCGGCTATCTTTTCCTCGCTTCAGCGACGAGCAGCCTGTTCGGCTCTCAACTCTTCGGCCGCCTTTAGGGCAGCCGCATTGCTAGCCCGAGCTTGTTCCTTGGCTTGAGAAAGTTCCGCCCTCAGGGCCTCCATGGCAGCAGCACCAGCTGCAGTGCACACATATTGCATTAATATTATGCCGCTTTGGCATTTTCCTACACATTATAATAAAAACCAAGCACATACCATGGGACTACTTAAGCCGTTTATTCACCAGCGTGATATCGGCGTCGATGGATCTGATTTGCATCCTTAGCTTGGCAACTTCAACAGACTGGTCGGCTGCCGGAACCCTGTATACCTGTGCACATGTACGATTAGTATATGATCCCCCGTTTGCCACCTATGGCGGGCAACCAAAGTCTCAGTGGCTACTATCCATAGGGATCACACCTAGTGCGTGCTTCATAACCAAAATGTTGTGCATTTTTCACTACATACCTCAAAGCCTTTGAGCAGGCTTGTAAATGCCTCATTCAAGCCGCTGGTAGCAGATGAAATCTTCGTGAGCACAGTGCTCATTAAAGAGCGGTGCTCCTCCGAGAGCGCGGCTCGCTCTAGACGGCCCGTCAGTACGTCCGGCCGGACACTAAACTGCGCCGGACCCTTCTCATCGCCCCCCATGCATGGGAGCTAAACGCTCCGGGCTCAGGGCGGCTGACGTACTAGCCTCCGGCTTCGGTAGATCTGGACTCCTCCGTGATGACACCTCTGTGTCGCCCACCTCATGAGGCGGAGAGTTGGGTGGGGTTTCACTCTCCATCATCTCCGGACGAAGGTCCCCCGAAGACGAACTCTGTTGCGAAGAGCTGCTCGCCGGACTACAAAAGAACGAAGTCCTGGTTATGGATCTCGGAGTAACATCACACCTTCGAATTAATGAATGACTTACGGCTCGTTGGAGGGCTGGCCCGTTGGTGGGCATGATGTGGTGAGGGCGCCCGTCACGGTAGAGCCCCTTGGTGATGTTTTCTTCCCTTGCTTGGGCGTCTCCGCCTCCAAATCTTTGGAGGCGGCCCTCTTCTTCCCGCGTGGGGAGGAGGCTTTGACCTTCCCCTCCCGACTATCCTCCATAAGAGGGTTAGCGATTTTCCCGGTCAAGATGCGCAGCGCGTGAAGTTCGGCTTCACTGCCCTTTCCTTCGTCCTTCTCTGAAGGGATTTTGCTGAGCGCCTGGTCCAGCATCTTTGCAATGGTTGGACCAGGCAAGCCTTCAGGAAGTGGTGCCGGACACCAGATTCTCTTCGCCTTGTCAAGCCATTCCTGGCCGCGGAGGGAGTGTTAGAATAATAATCATGATAAATATGAATGAAGTGTCCAGCTAGGTTACTTACTTGGGCATCTAGGCAATGGCAGCTTAGACCTGCATCCTCGGTGGTGTCCTGACACTTTGCTTGTGGTCTGAAGAATAATTTACACATCCCTTCGAGCGTCAGGCCGAAGAAGTGCTTAATAGTCCGCGGACCCTCCGGATTAAACTCCCACATACGGAGAGGCCGACATTTGCACGGCAACATCCGCCGGACTAGCATTACTTGAATTATGCTGACAAGATTTATGTCCCTCCAAATGAGCTCCCGGATGCGGTTCTACAGTTCTGGTACTTCACCAGTAGGCCCATAATTCTGTCCCACATCGGTCCAAGATGCCAGTTGTGATGGGGGGGCCTGAGCGGAACTCAGGAGCAGCTACCCACTTTGTGCCTCTGGGAGCAGTTACATAGAACCATCTCCGTTGCCATACATCAGATGCTTCCAGAAAAGAACCCTCTGGCCATGGGGCATCACCGTTCCTTCTTATTATGGCGCCTCCGCACTCCGCATGTTGCCCCTCGACCATCTTCGGCTTCATATTGAAGGTCTTCAGCCATAAGCTGAAGTGTGGGTTGACATGGAGAAAAGCCTCGCACACAATAATGAAAGACGAGATATGGAGGATGGCGTCTGGAGCCAGATCATGGAAATCCAAGACGTAATAGAACATGAGCCCCCTCACAAAGGGGTCGAGGGTGAGGCCTAGGCCTCGGAGGAAGTGAGGAGTAAACACGACGCTCTCATTGGGCTCCGGCGTGGGGATGACTTGCCCCGGAGAAGGAAGCCTGTGCTGGATATCAACAGTCAGGTATCCAACCTCCCTTAGCTTCGCAATATCCTCCTCCTGAATCGAGGAGGCCACCCACCGGCCTTCTGCGGCGGATCTGGACATACTAGAGGATCTAGGGTGTTGGAGCTGAGGTTTTGAGCGATGGAGCTTGAGGTCCGAGAAGGAGCAGGAGAGGTGGAAACGAGGCGTATGCCTTGACCCCTTTATAAAAGGGATGAATACCAAGAGTCCTCAGCGTGGCCGCTTGAGACTTACCTAAAAAACACGGAATTATACCAACAGTCTCCGTGGGGTCGCATATGCCCATATTGATGAAAGATCCCATATTAAGAGGGACACGATCTTTGCTTTGGCAGGACGTGCCGATAAAACCGCCTCGCAACACGAGTCGAGGTGGAGCAGGGAATGTTGGTTCGTGTTGGACCAGGTCACGATGCAAGGGCACGACGTACGAAGATTGCCAGGAGAACGGATTTATGCTAAGGGTGTGTGAAGATCATCTTGCAGATCCGGACACAACCTACGTGTTCGATAATCACCCTGGAGTATTCGGAGGAGGAACCCGCCTTGCAATTCCGAAGACAAGACTGTGCGCCAGACTCATCGTCATTGAAGCCTGGTTCAGGGGCTACTAAGGGAGTCCTGGATAAGGGGGTATCCGGACAGCCGGACTATATACATCATCCGGACTATAGAAGCGTCAAGATACAAGACTCAAGACTTCGGCTCGTGTCCGGATGGGACTCTCCTTTGCATGGAAGACAAGCTTGGCAATCCGGATATTATATTTCCTTCCTTGTAACTGACTCCATGTAAACCCTACCTCTCCGGTGTCTATATAAACCGGAGAGCATGGTCCTTAGAAGGCCGATCACAATTACAATCATACCATCATATGCTAGCTCTTAGGGTTTAGCCTCTATGATCTTGTGGTAGATCTACTCTTGTATTCCACATATATTCAATATTAATCAAGAAGGAAGTAGGGTTTTACCTCCATCGAGAGGGCCCGAACCTGGGTAAACATTGTGTCCCTTGCTTCCTGTTACCATCAGCCTAAGACGCATAGATCGGGACCCCCTACCCGAGATCCGCCGGTTTTGACACCGACAGCTGGGCCCTGGGATCCCACTCCGGGCTGCTATCGGCAGTGGTGGTGGACTCCTCTGGAAGAGGAGTTTTCCCTCTTAGGCGATTTGGCCTCCAAGTATGTGGAGGCCGTCCTTTTCTTTCTTCCTCCGTGGGGGATTTAACTTCTTCCTTCTCCTCGTCCTCTTAGGAGGAAGAATGGGCATTGGAGTGTTCGGATTTTGTGTCTAGAGTGCCGCGGCGACGGTGGCCGCCCTGGTCTTCTTGGCCTCCTTCTCGGCCTTCTTCTTTGGCGCCTTGTAAGGTGTCGGGACCAGCATCTTCGTCAGAAGTGGGCCGGTCGATTCTTCCGGCAGTGGGGCCGGACCATAGATCCGCCCCGCCTTATTCATCCAGCCCTAGGAGAATTGTGGAAAGCACATTAAGCATCTTCCTCAGGATGTGAGAATAAAACATGTGAATTACCAAACATAACAGTGACTTACCGAACTTGCAGGGCGGGATAGTTGGTACCCACGATCCTCGGCAGAGTCTGTCCATGATTTGCCGGACTTAAAAAGCACCTTCCAGATGTCCTTGTGCGAGGAACCAAAGAGCTCTCGTAGGGTCTGGTGCTTGGCCGGGTCGAATTCCCATAAATTGCAAGCCCGGTGTTGACAAGGAAGAATCCGGCGAACTAACATCACCTAGACTACATTGACAAGCTTGACGTTCTTGTCTTCCATATCCTTGACGCGTGTCTGGAGCACCGACGGTTCATCAGATGAAGACCTGTTCAGGCCCTTCTTGGGCCAGGAATTAAGCCGCAAGGGGGCTCCGGTTCAGAATTCGGGAGCAGCGGCCCACTCCGTGCCGTGCGGCTCAGTGATGTAAAACCACTGCTGCTGCCACTCCTTGACGGAATCATTGAAAGTACATGTTGGCCATGTGACGTTGGGCATCTTGCTTACCATGGCGCCTTCGCACTCGGCGTGCTCGCTGCTCACTACATTGGGCTTCACATTAAAAATCTTCAGCCATAAGCCGAAGTGTGGCCAGATGCGAAGAAAGGCCTCGCACACGACGATGAATGTCGAGATGTTGAGGTAGGAGTTAGGGGATAGATCATGAAAATCAATCCTGTAATAATACATGATGCCGCGAACGAATGGATGGAGGGGAGACCCTAGCCTGCGGACAAAATGAGGGAGGAATACAACCCTCTCGTGGGATTCCAGAGTAGGGATGATCTGTCCCGCCATCGGAACACAGTGGCCGATTTTCTTGGCCAGATACCCGGCCTCCCGAAGCTTTTTGATATCCTTCTCCCAGACGGTAGAGGCCATCCACTTGCCTCCTGCTCCGGATCCGGACATTTTCGGAAGACCTCTTTGGGTGGAGAATACGAACGCTTGGGCGCTAGGGCTCGAGCGAGGGGGAATGGATGAGCAGAGAAAGACGAAGGCGTGGGTGAAAAAGGGAGTCCTTATCCCTTTATAAAGGCAGCAGGGATCCTGTGCCTCCCCACTTGTCTGGTAAACTCGCTTATTCCCCAAGAGCCACGATTGATGGCATGGTTGGGTTACCCATACCCGTATTGATGAGAAACCCGTGATAATGGGACACGATCTCTGCTTTGACAAAACGTGCCAAGAAAACCGCCTCGCAATGTGTGCAACAGCTGGTTGAGAAAAACGGTTCGAATAATGATCGGGCCGTATGTCACGCTATGAAAGGTTGTCAGCAGAATAGATTTGTAAAATATTGTGCTCTCTACGATGTTATGTGGAAATTATTTTGCAGAGCCGGACACTACTCGCTATAACAGGTACTCGAGATATGGAGGAGAACCCGCCTTGCAATGCTAAAGACAATTTGCGCACCGGACTTATCGTCATTGAAGCCTGGTTTAGGGGCTACTGAGGGAGTCCTAGATTAGGGGGTCCTCGGACAGCCGGACTATATACTTTAGCCGGACTATTGGACTATGAAGATACAAGATTGAAGACTTCATCCCGTGTCCGGATGGGACTCTCCTTTGCGTGGAAGGCAAGCTTGGAAATTAGGATATGTAGATCTCCTTCTCTGTAACCGACTCTGTGTAACCCTAGCCCCCTCCGGTGTCTATATAATCCGGATGGTTTAGTCTGTAGGACAACAACAATCATAATCATAGGCTAGCTTCTAGGGTTTAGCCTCTAGATCTCGTGATAGATCGACTCTTGTAATACTCATATCATCAAGATCAATCAAGCAAGAAGTAGGGTGTTACCTCCATCGAGAGGGCCCGAACCTAGGTAAACATCGTGTCCCCCGCCTCCTGTTACCATTAGCCTTAGATGCACAGTTCGGGACCCCCTACCCGAGATCCGCCGTTTTTGACACCGACATCCAGGTCTTCCACAATTGTAGCAATTACTCTCACGACTCGAAGATCTTTTGTCATTGTAGGACCTTGACTTGGAACTTATTTCCTTTCTTCTACTCTTGTAGAACTTGTTGAAGTTCTTCACCATTAGGCTCAATTCTTCATTGAAGGTTTGTTTCTCACTTGATGATGTGGGAGCTTCACATGAGGCTTTGTAAGAACCACTTGACTTGTTGTGGAGCTCTTTCTTATCCTTGAGTGACATCTCATGAGAAACAATTCTTCCAATGACCTCCGTTGGCTTGAGATTCTTGTAATTGGGCATCATTTGGATCAATGTGCACATGGAATCATATTTTCCATCCAAGGATCTTAGGATCTTCTTGATGATGAATTTGTCGGTCATCTCTTCACTTCCTAAGCCGACAATTTCATTTGTGATGAGAGCAAGCCTAGAGTACATTTCAGCGACGCCTTCACCATCCTTCATTTTGAACTTGTCAAGTTGACTTTGAAGCACATCCAATTTGGATTCCTTGATGAAGTCGGTACCTTCGTGCACATCAATCAAAGTATCCCAAATTTCCTTTGCATTCTCAAGACAGCTAATTTTGTTGAATTCTTCGGGGCACAATCCGTTGAAGAGAGTATCACAAGCTTGAGCATTCTATTGCAGCATCTTCAACTCTTCCACGGTAGCCTCACGATTCAGTTCTCTCCCATCAAATAATTCACCTTGCAAGCCAATACACACAATAGCCCAAACGACGGGTGAGGGAGTCCTGGATAAGGGGATATCCGAATAGCCGGACTATACACTTTGGCTGGACTGTTGGGCTATGAAGATACAAGATTGAAGACTTCGTCCCGTATCCGGATGGGACTCTCCTTGGTGTGGAAGGCAACCTTGGCGATTCGGATGTAGAAATCCTTCTCTGTAAACCGACTCTGTGTAACCCAATCCCCCTCCGGTGTCTATATAAACCGGAGGGTTTAGTCCGTAGAACACAACAAAAATCATACCATAGGCTAGCTTCTAGGGTTTAGCCTCTCTGATCTTGCGGTAGATCAACTCTTGTAATACTCATATCATCAAGATCAATCAAGCAGGAAGTAGGGAATTACCTCCATCGAGAGGGCCCGAACATGGGTAAACATCGTGTCCCCAGCCTCCTGTTATCATTAGCCTTAGACACACAGTTCGGGACCCCCTACCCGAGATCCGCCGGTTTTGACACCGACATTGGTGCTTTCATTGAGAGTTCCTCTATGTCGTCACAGTAAGGCTTGATGGCCTGCCTCGTTATCAGGGACAACATCACCTCTGAAGGAGCACTGGCCCAAGGCCAAACTCTCCGTCTGGGCAGCTTTGTCATGACCGCCGGATCAGTTGTCACGCCGACAATGACTTCTCAGGTCATCAAAAAATGCCTCCACGTCAGTTCGGAACTCACCGAACAGATGGATCCAATGGAGCTCTCTTCCCTTAATGAGCTCTTGGATCGCATCGCTGCCCTGGGCGTCGCTACAGACTATGATCGGATTGGTCTTAAACCCGACCAAAGGGAGATTTATTCTCCGCCGGTCACCCATGAGATCGCGGTAGTGGAGGAGCACCATATGAATTCTCCCTCAATTTTGAGGACGAACTGTGTCCAAATCGCCGAGCTCTCTAAGACGGACTCCCGCTCGCGGGAGGACACGACCCTAACCCCGAACTTAGGATCGGGCGACGGGTCAAACAAATTGGGCAGCATCCTAGAGCCCAAGCCGTTAAGCTCGGGAACTTCCTTGCCCCTGGGTCTCAGATTTGGTCAGGATTCGGATTCAAAACCACCCACCCACCCAGATGTATTCAATATTTAACAAATCAGACAAGAGCCACAAGAGACAGTACATCATTACTGGGCCAGATTCCTCCTTGTGTTAAACAGGGTTAAGGACTGTCATGAGGAAGACGCCATCTCCCTCTTTTGCAAAAATGGCACGGACAAAGGGATTCTCAACGCTATAAGTCGCCATGACATAGTACACTTCGCTGACTTAGCGGCCATAGTGCAAAAATACTGCACGATGGAAAGCGCCTGGAAAACCCAAACAAGCTTCTGGGACAATCCCGCTCTCACTAAACCCTTTATCTGATCTAAAAGGGCAAGCTCTCGTAAGTTACTCGATTCAATTACCAAAAAACCAAAGCCTGATACATGGCGTGGAACCGTATTGGAAGAATGGCTCAGTGGACCGTGCAAAATTCACAGCACACCGGATACTACGCCAACTCATAGCCTTATAGCATGTTGGATACTCCGGCAGGTAGCAAAGAGCGGCGAGGATCTCCTCTTACACCATACAGCACAACAACAACCCGCCAGAAACAACAATACTGTATTTACAGTCTTCGAGACTTTCGCCTCAAATAATAGGCGCAAGCGAGCTCAGCGCAGCCTCACCGAAGTTTGCCACGTGGCAACGATAAACCCATGGAACGACATGGCTATAACCTATAACGCTAGTGACGGACCTCAGTTTCGAACAGTCCGGGCACTAGCCGCTTTGGTCCTTAGTCCGATCGTGGATGGCTTCAGGCTCACTAAAGTGCTCATGGACAGCGGAAGCAGGCTAAACCTCATCTACGAGGAAACCCTTAACAAAATGGAAATTGATAGGAGCCGCATTGAGCAAAGCAGCACAACCTTTAGGGGAATCATCCCTAGTCGGGAGGCGCGATGTGCGGGAAAAATCACACTAGATGTGGTATTCGGCACGCCGGAGAATTACAGGTCCGAAGAAATTACATTCCAAGTGGCCCTGTTCAGCAGCGGATAGCACGCCCTCTTGGGGCGGGATGCATTCATGAGTTTTCAGGCTATACCCCATTACGGGTACATGAAGCTCAAAATGCTTGGGCCCAATGGAATCATCACTCTAGCTAGTGATCCGGATGTCGCACTCCGCGCCGAAAATAAAACCGCCGCCCTCGCCCTAGAGGCATTATCAGATGCCCTCGCGGCCGAAGAATTGACAACGCTGCGAGCAACAGTGGACAGAGACGACGTGATACTCGACAAGCGACCTAAATCCACCTCCTTCAAACCCGCGGACGAGATAGTCAAATTCCAGGTCCACCCAACGCACCCTACAAAGACAGCTTCCATCGGGACATACCTGAACCCCACAATAGACGCCGCACTACGAGACTTCCTGCGTGAGAATTGGGATACCTTCGCCTGGCATCCTTCAGACATGCCGGGCATCCCACGCAGGCTGGCCGAACACAGCCTCAATATACTGAAAGGATACAAGCCAATCAAGCAGACTCTTAGACGCTTCTCAAAGCCTAAGCGGCAAGCCATGGGAGAAGAGCTAGCCAAGCTACTTGAGGCCAGATTCATCAGAGATATCAAACATCTGGATTGGCTAGCAAACATGGCAATGGTACCAAAAAAGGACAAATCCTGCCGCTTGTGTGTCGATTTCAAGGACCTCAATAAAGATTTCCCTAAGGGTCCCTTCCCCCTCCCCCGCATTGATCAAATTATCGATGCCACCGCAGGACACGACTCATTGTGTTTCCTCGACGCATACTCCGGATACCATCAAATAAAGATGGCAGAGTCCGACCAGGCCGCAACGGCCTTCATCACTCCGTACGGCCCCTTCTATTCAAAACCATGCCCTTCGGGCTCAAAAATGCCGGCGCAGCTTATCAACGCATGATTTAGACATGCCTGGAAAAACAAATCGGCAAGACAGTAGAGGCCTACGTAGACGACGTGGTCATCAAAACAAGACACGTCGAAACTTTAATAGATGACTTGAGGCTTACGTTCGATAATCTCCGAACATACGACATCAAGCTCAACCCGGAGAAGCGTGTCTTCGGGGTACTCTCCGGGAAATTCCTCGGCTTCATCGTTTCCAATAGACGAATTGAGGCAAATCCGGCAAAAATCTGAGCTCTATCACAGTTGGCTATCCCAACAGACCTCAAGCAGATCCAGAAACTAACTGGATGCGTGGCTGCCTTAAGCTGCTTTATCTTCCGCTTAGGAGAAAAGGCACTACCTCTGTATCGCCTTCTTCGACGCACTGAACACTTTGAGTGGACGGATGCGGCCATGGCCGGACTGGAAGAAATAAAGGCACTCTTGGCCACAAACCCAGTCTTGACCGCGCCAAACATCGACGAACCCATGCTACTATACATAGCCTCAACAAACCAAGTTGTGAGCGCAGTGCTCGTCGTCAAACGAGAGGCAGATGGACACAAGTTCCCACTCCAAAAGCCGGTATATTACGTGTCCACTATCCTCACTCCATGCAAATCTTGGTACCCACACTATCAAAAGATAGCGTACGCGGTCTTCATAGCATCCCGGAAACTACGACACTACTTTCAAGAGTGTTCGAACACGGTGGCCTCCGAAGTACCACTCAATGACATAATAAATAACTGCGACGCAACAGGCCGAATTGCTAAATGGGCTATTGAGCTCCTTCCGTTCGACATAACATACAAACCACGGCGGGCCATTAAGTCACAAGTACTGGCTGACTTCGTCGCCGAATGGACAGAAGCCAAACTCCTTAAAGAGTACGGAGCGTACTCAAATTGGATCATGCATCTAGACGACTCTAAAATGCTGGCCGGATTGGGAGCGGGTGTCGTCCTGACATCCCCCACCGAAGACACGGTTCAGTTCGTCCTCCAAATATTATACACAAACTCCAACAATGCAGCCGAATAAGAGGCTCTGTTGCATAGTCTTTGGATGGAAGTCTCCATGGGCATCCAACGCCTCGAAGTGCGTGGGGACTCGAACCTCGCAATATCTCAGGTAAATGGATACTTGGATGCCAAGGACCCGAAAATGGCGGCTTATCGCAATGCCGTCCTCAAAATGTCAGCCGGGTTCGAGGGGCTCGAATTCAACCATGTGGTCAGAGAAAATAACCTAGCGGCCGATATCCTCGCCCGCATCGGTGCTAAACATGACCCCGCCCCACCTAATATCTCTTAGAAAGGTTGTTCAAGACGTCCGTGGCAGGGGAAGGGGAGTCCGGCACTACTAGTCCGGTTCCGAACACAACCCCGGATTCTGAACCTTCTGACGTAATCGGAGGCTCTGCCACCGAAATAACACCTTCGACCCACGAAATAATTGCTGTCATCGCCCCGTGGACCGAGCCCTTCTTGGCCTACCTAAATAGGCAAGAGCTCCCCGAGGATCAAAATGAGGCACGTTGTATTGTGCGACGCTCTAAGGCCTACAAAGTCCATGAAGGAGAGCTCTACAAGAAGAGCGCCACCGGAGTGCTCCAACGATGCATCTTCGAAGAGGAAGGGCGGCAGCTCTTAGCCAAAATCCATTCCGGACTAGGCGGGCACCACACGGCAGCCCGAGCTCTCGTAAGCAAGGCCTTTCAAACAGGATTTTACTGGCCGACAGCCCGGGCGGACGCACAGGACCTTGTCCAACATTGCGTTGGTTGTCAACTATTTTCCAATCAGAGCCATATGCCCCCTACCGCCCTCCAAACAATCCCCATAACTTGGCCCTTTGCGGTCTGGGGGCTGGATATGGTGGGACCCCTTAAAGGGGGAAGCCATAAGAAAAAATACCTATTGGTCATGCTGGACAAATTCACCAAATGGATAGAAGCCAAGCCAGTTAAAACGGCCAAATACGGACCAGTGGCAGACTTCATATCAGGGGTTGTACACCGTTACGGCGTCCCCACAACATCATCACCGACAATGGCTCGAATTTTACAGCCGATGAGGTGAAAAATTGGTGCGGAAAAATGGGCATCAAGCTCGACTAGGCCTCTGTCTATCACCCCCAAACAAATGGTCAAGTCAAACGTGCAAATGGTCTTATCATGAGCGGCATTAAACCCAGACTAGTGCGATCCTTGAAGGAACCAGGCATGCTTTGGGTCAAGAAACTCGACTCCGTACTCTGGGGGCTGCGGACCATGCCGAATCGTACCACCGGATACACACCATTTTTTATGGTGTACGGTGCAGAAGAAGTACTACCATGCGATATAATCCATGACTCACCTCGCATGCACATGTATGAAGAGAAGGAAGCCGAGCTAGATCGGCAGGACAACTTGGATGCTTTGGAGGAGGAACGTGACGTTGCAAAAGCCCGTTCCGCATTCTAACAACAACAGGCTCGCATGTATCAAAGCAGAGAAGTACGGGCCAAAGCTTATAACGTTGGCGAACTTGTTCTAGGCCTCCCTGAGAAGAAGAAGGACAAGCTCAAACCCAAGTGGGAGGGTCCCTTCATCATTGATAAAGTTCTCACTGGAGGAATGTACCGTCTGTGCAATGCATCTGACAACAGACTCGAGCCGAACCCATGGAACGCGGCTAGACTCTGAAGATTCTACGCCTAGCGCCGAACACAGTGTTCGTCTCCTTAAACTCCGCATCTTCAATTATGTTCCCTGCCTTCCTTTCTCTCCCTCTTTTACCTGTTAAAACATACAGCCTTAAAATTGTACGGATGCATTGATCGCTCCGGCCGCACTATGTGTGCACACTATACCTGGGGGCTTGGTATTCAGAAGCTAAATATAACTACTTTAATGGCTTCTTGCCAGCCACATATGCATTTTTCTGTCCATATGTGCCTTTTCTTCACCATTATATGCATCTATATGACTTAAGTTTTGGCCATGGTGGGTTGCCTGGCTCTTGTGTTTATGCCCTACATTCCCGTTAATTCGGGTAGGGCATAAGGGGAGCACCTCTGCGATTGTTACTGCCGGTTGAGCCGGATGTGTACCTTAGACTGGGTGAAGCCGAAAGCTAGCGTTCTTAAGGGAATATTCGGTCAGTGAAAGAAAGATGTTCTCGTTCATTACAACGTAAATACCCAGATGTTTTGTTTCCTGCGCTTCTGATCGCAGTTCGGACATGCACATCGATGCATGCACACCCAGAGAAAGGAACCCCTAACGGAACTATTATCTCTGGAAGATGTTTCTTACTATCCATGTAATATAACATAACTAGTTGGGTACTTGTCTGTTCAAGCACTTATGACCCCTACGCCTAGTTTCCATGCATACCCCGGTTTTTTCATAACTGTGTGGGTATTCGGACACACCCCGGACTGTCGGATCCGGGGGCTGAAACAAAAAGGTCCGCCATGACAAATGATTTGCAATCCATCTAGGGAGTACACGAGCCCATTCAAATTACATAGTCATTTAGACTGGCTGTACTCTTCCTCTATACCATCCAACAGGTTGTCTACCTTACAATCCTGTTGGGAATACTTTGCAGCTAATGCTACTTGGTCATATACCAGACTAACGGGTATCTCTTGTCCATCTGACCCCACCGGTCCGACTTCGGCCATATGGTTCAGGTCAGCCTTGGCATATCGCGTCTTCACCATGGCCCAAGCTTCTCTCGCACCTTGCCGGCAAGCTGATATCTTCCATAATCAGAAGCACCGCCGTGCTCCTTTGAGCATCTCTACAAGTTTGCTCATGCCTCCTGGCAGGGAAGAGGATGGCCACAAGGCCTGGGCAATACCCTGCATCACCTGCCGAGCTCGTTCGTGCAGTTGTGAAAGCTCTTGCAGCATATCGCCTGCGGAACCGGGCATCTCCTCTTCAGGACGGCCCGTCACCATACCTGCAGACATAGCTCTGTCAATACACTTCCTCGCCGAACTCTACTACAGTTCGTTCAAGCACTTACTATAAATGTCGTGTCGAAGCCTCCGGTTCTCCTTCACGGAGTCCGCGAGCTGAGCCCGAACATCTTTCAATTCGATGCTCAGTCGGATATTAGCATCTTGCAGCTTCTTCTTCTCCTGAATAGCCTGCGTCAGCACGCGTTCGCCCGCCTTCAGCTGACTTCGCAGATGCAGCTCATTATCTCCCACAGTCTTCGGATTTCCTCCGGGATTGTCTGCCAAAATCTTTCGTCAGATTTATAAACCATGCCAAACAAACAATCTGGTAGAAGGAAATTATTACCAAAAGAAGCCTTTTTTGATTCCTCTTGTTCGGGTACATTGGCCTTCATTTGGGCCTTACATTCCTCCAGCTCTTGAGACAACTGGGCATTCTTCTCTACAAGAACCTATGCATTTAATGATCCTTAAATCAGTTGTGCCAACTGCTTCAAGTCTGAGTGGCTACTACTACTACACATACTTATTAAATTCTCTTACCCATATAACCTTCACATACTGGTCCGTTGCTCTGGCAAGTCCATCTTGAGCAGCGCGGATATATGCTTGTCCGGAATTGAAGGCATTAAACGCCTCTTCGAAAAAATACCCCCGCGAAGTACGGCTCACCGGCGCCGGTGGTTCACGGCACTCTCCACCTCAGAATTTGTGGCGGAAAGCCTATCCGTCTCCTCTGCAGGAGGACAGTTCGGTGTTGTCCCCACATCAACCTCCGCCCGTGAATCCGGCTCACGAATCCGGCTATTGGAGGCGTGGCCGGTAGGGTCCCCGGATATAGTCCGGCATTTCCTGCCAGGACATAATTAAAGTCGTCACGTCTCGCTAAAAGACCAAATAACCACGGCACAAGTTTAATGAATACCTCTGCACCTGTGTCTCGCTCCTCACCGCCTTCCTTTTAAGCCTACCTTGTCTAGGCGCCTCTTGCTGAGAGGCCCCCGCGGGTTCCGCACGGCATCCCGACTGCCATTTCTATAGAAATACGGCATGTGAGCATAAGGTACGGCAAAACGAAGGAATTCTTTCGGAAGGTTGGAACCCCGACATTACTTACATGTGACAAGGGAAGAAGTCCGGGATAATCCGTGATGATGGCCACTAAAGAGCCGCCACTGCTTGCCTAGTTGAAAGTCCCATTGACGAATTCCATGGATATGTCCGGATTTTCTTCAAGTTCGGGGTCGAGAGCCCGGCCGGGATCTTCTGGCTGTGGAGAGGGACTATTGAACTCTATCACGGCCTTCCTTAGTTCCTGTTTTGAAGCGGCAAGGTAAATAATTGTGACAAAGAAGGTAAGAAGGATAGAGTCGAGTGGAGGATGACAACTTACCCAGCTTTGAGGGTTATACATGGAAAATCCATCCCGCGGTTTAATGTAGAGGAACTCCTCTTCTTCTCCTTTGTACAATTCGGACAATATCCTCGCCAAAGATGTGGCGGAGTCCGGACCTTTGCGACCGTAGCAGGAGGCATCGTCTTCTCCATTAAAGTTCCACATGGGTTTTACCCTATATTGAAGTGGCTGCACTCCCATTATTACGCATATTGACATAACTTCGATTATTGTCAATCCTGATTTGGCCAGGGTTTGTATCCGGCTCATCAGAAAGAGGTCCTCCCTGTTATCTTCCTCCTGGGGACTCCGAGGGCGCCAGCTTTGGTGTTTCTTCAACGGAGTATTGGTAAACTCAGGGAGGCCCGTCTGGACTGGGTCCGAAAGGGGAACATCATCGACATAAAACCACTTCGAGGGCTAGTCTGCGGACACCTTCTTTGGAGTATCGGGCAGGTATTCGGTCTGGGCGATGTGCCATATTTCGGCTCCGCCCACTTGATATATGGATCCCTCCTGGTTGCGGGGGACGAGGCAAAATAACCTCTTCCATAACTCGAAATGAGCTTCATAGCGCACGAACAGCTCGCAGAGGGCAACATAACCCGCGATGTGCCGTATGGAGGCGGGGGTAAGATTATGCAACTGGAGGCCATAGAATTCCAGGAGCCCGTGGAGGAATGGGTGGATTGGAAACCCGACGCCTCTTAGCAGATATGGGACAAGGCATACCCTCTCCCCCCGAGAGGGGTTGGGGAATCTCTCCGCTTGCTCCCCGCCATTATAGGTGGCTAGTCCGGATCGAACGGGGACCATGTATGCGGGCAGGAGGAACCCATTGGTCTGCAGCTCTATTAGGCGGCTGTGAGGGATGGAACACTTTTCCCAATCCCCTGGTTTCGAGCTAGGGGAGCGACGAGCAGGGCTGCGGTGACCGGTCATGATGGGATGGCCTCTTTTGGGCGCGCTCTACGGAATGCTTGCTTGGGGGAAGATGGTGTGATCTGGATCTGAAGATCCCCGTCTCTTCAAATAGACAGCTTGCTTACGGGATTAGGGTGGTGAATGTAAAAATGCACCGGCCTCTCATCTTCGCTCGACACGTGGGGATGGCCATTATTGAAGCACAAAAGCCGAGGAGTAAAACCTTACTGGGAGGCCGGACACTGTTTGCTATGACGGGTGTGCCGGATTTGGAGAAGAACCCGCCTTGCAATTCCGAAGACAGCCTGCGCGTCGGACTCATCGTCATTGAAGCTTGGTTCGGGGGCTACTGAGGGAGTCCTGGATAAGGGGGTATCCGGATAGCCGGACTATATACTTTGGACGAACTGTTGGTCTATGAAGATACAAGATTGAAGACTTTGTCCCGTATCCAGATGGGACTCTCCTTGGCGTGGAAGGCAAGCTTGGTGATTCGGATGTAGATCTCCTTCTCTGTAAAACGACTCTGTGTAACCCTAGCCCCCTCCGGTGTCTATATAAACCGGAGGGTTTAGTCCGTAGGACACAACAACAATCATACCATAGGATAGCTTCTAGGGTTTAGCCTCTCTGATCTCGTGGTAGCTCAACTCTTGTAATACTCATATCATCAAGATCAATCAAGCAGGAAGTAGGGTATTACCTCCATGGAGAGGGCCCGAACCTGGGTAAACATCGTGTCCCCAGCCTCCTGTTATCATTAACCTTAGATGCACAGTTCGGGACCCCCTACCCGAGATCCGCCGGTTTTGACACCGACAGCGGGGTTATGTCCAAGAATATGCATTTTCATCTTATGCTTCCAACTAGCAAAATTTGTACCATCAAAGTAAGGACCTCTATGGTGGTAATTTCCCTTGCTAGACGCCATACTCTCCTAGGTTGTGAGACTAAGGCTATTACCACCAAAAGCTACGGAAATCAAAGCAAATGGAGACCAAAGCTCTGATACCAATTGTAGAATTGAAAGTATGTCTAGAGGGGGTGATTAGACTACTTGACCAAATAAAAATCTAGTCTTTTCCCAATTTTAGTTCTTGGCAGATTTTAGCAACTTAGCACAAGTCAAGCAATCAACCTACACATGCAATTCTAAGAGTATAGCAGCGGAATATAAACAATTGCATATGAAGGTAAAGGGAGGAGTTTGAGGAAGCAAACGCAATGGTGACACAGAGATTTTTTATCCGTGGTTCTGATAGGTGGTGCTATCGTACATCCACGTTGATGGAGACTTCAACCCACAAAGGGTAACGGTTGTGTGAGTCCACGGAGGGCTCCACCCACGAAGGGTCCATGAAGAAGCAACCTTGTCTATCCCACCATGGCCGTCACCAACGAAGGACTTGCCTCACTTGGGTAGATATTCACGAAGTAGGCGATCTCCTTGCCTTTACAAACTCCTTGGTTCAACTCCACAATCTTGACGGAGGCTCCCAAGTGACACCTAACCAATCTAGGTGACACCACTCTCCAAAAGGTAATAGATGGTGTGTTGATGATGAACTCCTTGCTCTTGTGCTTCAAATGATAGTCTCCCCAACACTCAACTCTCTCTCACAGAATTTGGATTTGGTGGAAACAATATTTGAGTGGAAAGCAACTTGGGAAGGCTAGAGATCAAGATTTATGTGGTAGGAATGGAATACCTTGATCTCAACACAAGTGTAGGTGGTTCTCTCTCAGAAAATGGATAGTGGAAGTCTAGGGATGTTCTGATGGCTGTCTCCACGAATGAAGAGCGGGTGGAGGGGTATATGTAGCCTCCACACAAAATCTAACCATTACACACAACTTACCAAACTCGATGGGACCAAATCATTAAACTTGGTCAGACCGATTTAGTTCATAATGTGACTGTTAGGCATTTCGTGGGACCGACATGTAAACTCGGTGGTACCGATATCATTAGGGTTAGGGCATAACGTAATCTCGGTGAGACCGATTACACAAACTCGGTGAGACCGATTTTGGTAATAAGCTAACCAGAGAGTTGGTCAGGCAAACTCGGTGGGACCGGTTCGCTCATCTTGGTTGGACCGAAACGTTACGAAAGGGAAACAGAGAGTTTTCATTGCAATCTCGGTGGGACCGATGGCTCATCTCGGGTTGACCGAAACGTTATGAAGGGAAACCGAGAGATTACAATCCCATCTCGGTGAGACCGAGATCCCTATCGGTGAGACCGAAAAGACTAGGGTTTCTGGCAGTGGCTATGTCAATTGAACTCGGTGGTGCCGGATAGAAAGATTTGGTAGGGCCGAGTTTGACTTTTGGTTTGGGACATATGTGGATGTGAGAAAGTGCTTGAAGGCTTTGGAGCATATCACTAAGCACTTTGAGCAAGCAACTCATTAAGCAACACCTCACCCCCTCTTAATAGTATTGGCTTTCCTAAGGACTCAATGTGATCTTGGATCACTAAAAGTAAAATGTAGAGTCTTGTTCTTTGAGCTTGATCCAATCCTTTTGTCCTTAGAATTTTGAGGGGTCTATGTTTCTCATCCATGCCATGCCAACCATTGAGATTTCCTGAAATATTTATCTTGAAATAGCATTAGCTCAATGAGATATATGTTGTTACGAATTACCAAAACCACCCAGCGATAGTTGCACTTTCACTCTGGTACTTTTTTGCTCCAATATTTATTAAATATTCCATAGAAAATTCTCGGGAGTCTCAGCTCATTTGGAGTTGTGCAGAATAGGTAGCTTGACGTAGCTTTTTCAGGTCTAGATTTCCAGCTATCACAGTTCTCCCCCTTGGTACATACCTTGCATATTATGAGAGAAAAGGCATTAGAATTACTCCAAAAAGCATTATTATTCAATAAAACAACATAAATAACAGTAGGAAAACAAGATGCAAAATGGATGTATCACCTACCGGAGGGGGAAATCATCACTTGAGGCCATCTTCATCATCCCGGCGGCCACCATAATGAGGAGGTGGTAGTCCGCACTCAGGGTTGTGGGTTTGTACCAATAGCTATGTGTTTGATCTCTCTCGCGCTCGTTCTTGATTTGGTATGATCTTGATGTACCGCGAGCTTTGTTAATATAGTTGGATCATATGATTTTCTCCCTCTCTATCTTGTTGGGATGAATTGAGTTTTACCTTTGAGATTTCGTTACTATCAGATTGAATACTTTTATGGATTTGATAACACTTGGTGTATGTATTTCATATGAATACCTGTGGTGACAATGGGGTATTATATTGATTCACTTGATTTATCTCAACTCGCGGATTCTTGAGGTGACACTGGGGTAACCTATGCATAGAGATTTGGTGCACGTTTTCATCCTCGTTACTCCGGTTGAAATCTTGGGGCACTCTTTGAAGTTCTTTCTGCTGGATTGAATATTATGAATCTGAAGTTGTTTTTTGCGTACCGTATAATTGACTCACAGATACTTGTGGTGACATTGGAGTATCTAGGTTACATTGGAGTTGGTTGATGTGTATCATATGGTGTTATTTTAGTGCAAACTCTTGGACTGTCTGTGACACTTATAGGAATAGCTCGATAGATCAATCGGAAAGGATAACCTTGAGGTGGTTTTGTGCCCTACAAACAATTTCTTCTTACGTTCTCCGCTAAATTAGAACTTTGGAGTGATTCTTTATCGCATATTGAGGGATGGTTATATGATCCAATTATGTTAGCACTGTTGAGAGATTGCACTAGTGAAAGTATGAACCCTAGGCCTTATTTTCAAGCAATGCAATACCGTTTGTGCTCACTTTTGTTACTTGCTACCTTGATATTTTTTATTATTCCTATTACAAAAATCAATATCTACCATCATTACTACAATTGTATCACCATCTCTTCACCGAACTAGTGCACCTATACAATTTACCATTGTATTTGGTATGTTGGAGACATGAGAGACTCCTTTGTTATTTGGTTGCTAGATTGTTTGAGACAGACTATCTTCATCCTATGCCTCCCATGGATTGAGGGGAAATTACTGTCCTACAAAACTCTGTGCTTGGAGGCCCAACACGAGTCTACAAGAGTAAAGTTGCATCGTAGACATCAGTGGCTTCACCCAGCAATGTAATCTCATTAAAAGTACCACCCGCTGCGGAATCTTAAATATTTCTAGAAACAAAGTTCAATCCTGCATAAATTTTTGTATGATCATCTACAAATTTAAACCATTAGTAGGGCAATTTCTTATCATTAATTTCATCCTTTCCCAATATTGGGCAACATGTTCATGATCAAGTTGCTTGAATTTCATAATTTGATTTCTAAGGGAAATAATTTTTGCGGGAGGAAAATGTCTAGTAATAAAAGCATCTTTGCATCTATCCCAAGAATAAATTATATTTTGTGCCAAAGATGAAAACCAAATTTTTGCACAATCCCGCAATGAGAACAGGAATAATTTTAACTTCACAGCATCATTATCCGCATATATTTTCTTTTGCATGTCACACATTTCTACGGAACTGTTAAGATGGGTTTCAACATCTTCATTAGGACTACCAGAAAATTGTTCTTTCATAACAAGATTTAGCAAAGCGGCATTAATATCACAGGTCTCCGCACTAGCGGCAGGAGGAGTAGTCGGAGTAGTAAAAAATCATTATTATTAGTATTATAAAAATCACACAAGTTTGTATTTTCTGAAGACATTGTAACTAGGCAAACAAGGTAACAAGCTAGCAAAGAAGCAAATAAGAAAAAGGCAAACAGAAAACATTTTTGGTATTTTTGTCAAAACTTTTTAGAAGTGGGGGAGATGAAAACGAGAGGCAAACAGCAAATAATATAAATGCAAGGAGATGAAATTTTCTGCATAGGTACTTGATATTTGTTGATGATGTCTCCCTGACAACGGCGCCAGAAATTATTCCTACTACTTGTGAGCTACGTTGGGATTTACCCGAAGAGGAGAGGATGATGTAGTACATTAGAGATAAGTTTTTCCCTCAGTAAAAAAAGCAATGTTATCAATCCAGTAGGAGAACCAAGCAACGACTAGTGAACAACACCAGCACACAAACAACAAATACTTGCAACCCAACGCGAACAAGGGGTTGTCAATCCCTTGACGGTTACAAGTAAGATTAAATTTTATAGTTTTTGATAGATAGATCAGACAAAAATGAAAAAAAATGCAGCAAAGTATTTTTAGTTTTAATTGATGATAAATTATAGACCCGGGGCCATAGTTTTCACTAGAGTCTTCTCTCAAAAAAATTAGCATACGGTGGGTAAACAAATTAATGTTGGGAAATTGATAGAAAATCAAATACTTATGACGATATCCAAGGAAATGATCATGTATATAAGTGTCACGCCCGAGACAAATAGACTGAAACGATTCTACATCTACTACTATTACTCCACACATCTACCGCTATCCAGCATGCATCTGGTGTATTAAGTTCATAGAAGAACGGAGTAACGCCTTAAGCAACATGACATGATGTAGACAAGATAAACTCGTTTATGAAGTAAATGCCATCTTTTTACCCTTAATAGCAACAATACATGCGTGTCATGTCCCTTTTTGTCACTGGGATTGAGCATCGCAAGATCGAACCCATTACAAATCACCTATTCCCATGGCTAGATAAATCAATCTAGTTGGCCAAACCAAACCAATAAATTGGAGAAGAAATATGAGGTTATAACAATCATGCATATAAGTGTTCAGAGAAAATTCAGATAATATTCATGGATAGATCTGATCATGAACTCACAATTCATCGGATCCCAACAAACACACCGCAAAAAGTCATTACATCGAATAGATCTCCAAGAACACCGAGGAGAACATTGTAGTGAAGATCGAATAGAGAGAAGTAGCCATCTAGCTACTCACTATGGACCCATAGATCTGTGGTAAACTACTCACGCATCATTGGAAGGTAGCAAGGACGATGAAGAGCCACCTCCGTGATGGAATCCCCCTCCAGCACAATGCCAAAAAAGGACTCCATATGGGATCTCGTGGTTCTAGAACTTGCGGCGGCGGAAAAAATATTTCATGGACTCTTATGTTGGTTTCACGATTTTAGAGAATTTATAGACACGGAGTTAGGTCAAATGGAGCCACGTGGTCCCCACAACACACCAGGGCGACAAAAGAGACACTAGAAGCTTCGGGAGAAGACCAGGTGGTGGACCATGGGCCCCACGACACACTAGGGCGCGCCCTGGTGCCTTATGGGCAAGTGATCCATCGTCTCGTCTTCTCCGGAAGCTTCTAGTGTCTCTTTTGTCTAGAAAAAAATCTCCAAAAAGTTCCATGTCATTTGGACTTCGTTTGGTACTAATATTCTGCAAAACCAAAAACAAGCAAAAAAACAACAACTAGCACTGGGCACTAAATTAATAGGTTAGTCCCAAAAAATGATATATAATTGCTTGAAAGTGAATATAAAACATCCAAGATTGATAATATAATAGTATAGAACCATCAAAAATTATAGATACATTGGAGACGTATCAAGCATCCCCAAGCTTAATTCCTGCTCGTCCTCGAGTAGGTAAATGTCAAAAACAATTTTTTTGATGTGGAATGCTACATAATACATTCATCATAGATTCTTTTCTTTGTAGCATTGATATTTGGACTTGAATGATTCAAAACAATAGTCTATAAACTGACAAGAAGACATCAATACTCAAGCATACTAACAAGCAACCATGCTTTCAAAATATCAACGCCAAAAAAATTATCCCTAGCCTATTATGCTCAATCATTGATCCATTCATGAAAACACACTCAACATTAGCTATATCCAATGCAAAAGTGTGACAATGGTGCCCTCTAGTTGGTGCTTTATAAGAGAAGATGGAGACTCAAATTAAAAATAAAAATTGCATAAAAGTAAATAGATATGTCCTTCATAGAGGGAAGCAGAGATTTGCAGAGGTGCGAGAGCTCAAGGCTTGAATTAGAGATAAAAAATATTTTGAGAGGCATGCTTTTCCTGCCAACGGAAATCACCGAGAATTCCCAATCTTCCATGCTAGACAAATTATAGGCGGTTCCCAAACAGAAAATAAAGTTTATTTCATTTCCACCATTCTTTCACAATCCATGGCTAGCTGTATCCATGGGTGCCTTCCATACCAACACTTTCCAAGGAATTTATTATCATAGTACTATTTTTTCATTTTGGGACTGGGCATCCCTTTTACCTACCACACTCTCGTGCAATGACAAGTGAATAAACACTCATCATGAAGAAAAATACCTAGCATGGAAAAAATATTGGCCACCCCCTGCCGCTTCATGAGCGGTACGGGCACACAAAACAGAAATTCTTTTTGAAAATTAGAGTTGGCACATGCAAATTTACTTGGAATGACATGGAAATACCACATATATGTAGGTATGGTGGACTCATATGGCACAACTTTAGGTTTTAGGAGTTGGATGCACAAGTAGCATTCCCGCTTAGTGCAAATGAAGGCTAGGAAATAGATGGAGAAGCGACCAACAAAAAAGCGAAAACGGCCATAAGCATGCATTGAACATAACTAACATTGAATAATGCACCATAAGTAGGATATAACTTCATTGCTTAACTATTGACTTTATGTGCCTGCATAGGGAATCACAAACCTTAACACCAATATTCTTACTAAAGCATAATTACTCACCAACATGGCTCACATATTATTGTTTCCATATCACAAAACTATTGCAAGGAATCAAGTTTATCATATCCAATGAACTATATGGAAGTTTATTATCATATACCCCTTAGATATCCATCACTTTGGGACCAAATTCATATCTTGTGCAAATTACCATTGCTATTATCAACTTTCAAAAATATATAAGTGAAGCATGAGAGTACAAATATTTCTTCAAAAAAATTCAACTCTCGGAATAATATAAGTGAAGCATGAGAGTATATTTCTTCAAAATAATCAACTCTAAAAATAATATAAGTGAAGCATGAGAGTGTATTTCTTCAAAATATAACCACCACCGTGCTCAAAATGATATAAGTGAAGTACTAGAGCAACTGCCTAGCTCAAAAGATTTTAAGTGAAGCAGATAGAGTGTTTTAGCAAATCATGATACATGATATGTCTCCAACGTATCTATAATTTATGAAGTATTCATGCCATGTTTACAACAATTCTATATGGTTTTGGTATGATTTGAATGGAACTAACCCTGACTGATGTTGTTTTCAGCAGAACTACCGTGTTGTTGTTTTTGTGCAGAAATAGAAGTTCTTGGAATTGGATGAAACTTTTTGGAGAATTATTTCAGAATAAAAGAAAAATACTGGAGCAAAGACCCACTGAAGGGAGGCCCCTGCTCCCCCAAGGCACCAGGGCGCGACCCCCCTCTAGCACGCCCTAGTGGGTAGTGGGCCCCTCGAAGCCCATCTCAGTGTGAGACCAACGCCAAAAAATCCTATAAATATAGAAACCCCCAGAAATAACACTAGATCGGAAGTTCCACCGCCTCAAGCCTCTGTAGCCATGAAAAAACAAGATGGACCCTGTTCCGGCACAATGCCGGAGGGGAAAATCATCACTGGAGGCCATATTCATCATCCCGGCGGCCACTATGAAGAGCAGGGAGTAGTTCACCCTCGGGGCTGCGGGTTTCTACTAGTAGCTATGTGTTTGATCTCTCTCTCTCTCTCTCTCTCTCTCTCTCTTGTATTCTTGATTTGGCATGATCTTGATGTATTGCGGGCTTTGTTAATATAGTTGGATCATATGGTGTTTCCCCCTCTCTATCTTGTTGCGATGAATTGAGTTTTTACCTTTGAGGTTTCACTTTTATCGGATTGAATACTTTGTCCAATTTGAGAACGTTTGATGTATGTCTTGCATATGAATACACGTGGTGACAATTGGGTATTATATTGATTCACTTGATGTATGTTTTGGCACTCAACTCATCGATTCTCGAGGTGACTGATATCTACTACGCAACATTCTTCTTGTAGACTCTTGTTGGGCCTCCAAGCGCAGAGTCCTGTAGGACAGTAACAATTTTCCCTCAAGTGGATGACCTAAGGTTTATCAATCCGTGGGAGGCGTAGGATGAAGATGGTCTCTCTCAAACAACCCTGCAACCAAATACAAGAAATCTCTTGTGTCCCCAACACAACCAATACATTGGAAAATTTTATAGGTGCACTAGTTCGGCGAAGAGATGGTGATACAAGTGTAGTATGGATAGTAGATATAGGTTTTTGTAATCTAAAAATATAAAAACAGCAAGGTAACTAGTACAAAAGTTAGCAAAAACGGTATTACAATGCTTGAAAACAAGGCCTAGGGTTCATACTTTCACTAGTGCAAAGTCTCTCAACAATAATAACATAACTATATCATATGGCAATCCCTCAACGTGCGACAAAGAGTCACTCCAAAGTTCCTAATGCGGAGAAATAAGATGAAATTGGTTGTAGGGTACGAATCCACCTCAAAGATATTGTTTCTGATCAATCTTTTGAGTTATTCCTATAAGTGTCACAAACAGCCCTATAATTCATACTAAAATAACACCATATGATACACATAAATCAACCCTAATGTCACCTAGATACTCCAATGTCACAACAAGTATCTATGGGTCAATTATACGATATGCATCAAACAACTTTAGATTCATAATATTCAATCCAACTCAAAGAACCTCAAAGAGTGCCCCAAGATTTCTACCTGAGAAACAAAGATCAAAATGTGCATCAACCCCTATGCATAGGTTACCCCAATGTCAGCTCGGGAATCCGCGATTTGAGTGCCAAAAGATACATCAAGTGAATCAATAGAACATCCCATTGTCACCACGGATATCCCATTGCAAGACATACATCAAGTGTTCTCAAATCCAACAAAGTATTCAATCCGATAATAGTGAAACCTCAAAGGTAAAAAATCAATTCATCACAATAAGATAGATAGGGAGAAACACCATATGATCCAACTATTTTTACAAAGCTCGTGAAACATCAAGATCATGCCAAATCAAGAACATGCGAGAGAGCGATCAAACACATAGCTACTGGTCCATACCCTCAACCCCGAGGGTGAACTACTCCCTCCTTATCATGAAGACCACCGGGATGATGAAGAGGGCCTCTGGTGATGATTTCCCCTTTGGCAGGGTGCCGAAACGGGCCCCGGTTGAGTTTTCATTGATACAGAGGCCTGCGGTAGTGGAACTACTCATCTAGGGTTCTTTTCGGAGGTTAATGTATATATAAGGGCACTTTGCGTTGGAATAAAGTTAGGGGGTGCCCGAGGGCCCTACAAGCTTGGGAGGCGTGCCCTGGGGGAGTGGGCGTGCCCCCAGGCTTGTTGCCTCCTTGGTCGTCTACTGGTCCAGCTCCGGTGCTCCGTGGGTCTCTTCTGGTCCATAAACGATCACCATAAATTTCCATCCCATTCTGAGAACTTTTATTTCTGCACAAAAAACGACATCGCGGTAGTTGTTCTGAAACCAGGGTCATTCCGGGTTAGTTCTAATCAAATCATACCAAAACCATAAAAAGTTGTTGTAAACATGGCATGAATACTTCATAAATTATAGATACGTTGGAGACGTATCAGTGACATTGGGGCAATCTATGCATCGGGGTTGATGCATGTTTTTGTCCTACTTTCTCTGGTAGAAATCTTGGGGCATTCTTTGAAGTTCATTGTGCTGGATTGAATATTATGAATCTGAAGTTCTTTGATGTGTATCATATAATTGACTCACGGATACTTGTGGTGACATTGGAGTATCTAGGTGACATTAGATTTGGTTGATGCGTATCATATGGTGTATTTTAGTACAAACTCTTGGTCTGTTTGTGACACTTATAGGAATAGCTTGATAGATCTATCCGAAAGGATAACTTTGAGGTGGTTTCATACCCTCACTAGAAAGAAAAGACACATCCGTGACATTTTGGGCCGAACGAAATTCTTTTCTGTCATATTTATGACACTTCTATGACAGTAATTGTGACAAAACCCGGTATCATCATAGATGTGGTGGGCTCCTACTTCTATGACAAAAAATCATGACAGAAAATGGGCTTTTCGTCCTGGGCGGGCCGGAGACGCGGCTGCATGAAATTCTTTGGGCCTTCCATGACAGAAAAAACCATGGTAGAAGCGAGGGCGAGGAAAATTTCAGGGAGTTCTCGGTTACAGTGGGTGGTCTGGGGCCGAGCGATGCGCGTTTCTCTCGTACACATATGCGCGTGTGTGCGAGGCGTTGGGCTCTAACTGAACCCGAGCGAGGCGTTGGGATCTAACTGAACCCGAGTGATTGCACTAGCTACGTTACTGAACCCGAGTAATTCCTTCGCTATTGGTGCTAACTGAAGCCGATCGAGCCCTGCTGCCTCCTTCCCTTGATGAACATTGAGCATTGTTGGGGGTTTGGATGAACAGTTACCGGTGGGGGTGGATGAACAGGACCCTGTGGTGTTGCCTCTGGATGGACAGGACCCCGATCGAGCCAGTTGGGGGTGGATGAACAGAACCCTGTGGAGGGCTGGATGAATAGGACGACCCCGTGGAGGGCTGGTTGAACAGTAGTTGGTGGACGGCTGGATGAATAGTAGACCGTGGAGGGGTGGTTGAACAGTAGAAGGTGGAGAGGGCTGGTTGAACAGTAGCCGGTGGAGTAGCGTGCGGTGGAGGTTGGATGAACAGGAGCCCATGGATGAACAGTCGTATGTGGAGGCTGGAGGAGGTCGACGGTGGATGAACAGCAACCCGTGGAGGCTGGAGGAGGTCGACGATGGAGATGAACAGTATCCTGTTTTGTGGTACGCCACACCCCTCCGATGAACAGGACCCCCATTTTGATCGTAGCGCTCCAATACAAGTCCTTTTCCTCCGCTTTACGGTACGCCACACCCCTCCTGATCAATAGGACTCTGTTTCGACCGTAGGAGGTCCAACAGAAGTCCGTTTCCTCCATTTTGCAGTACGCCAAACCACTCCCGATGAGCAGGATCCCATTTCGACCGTGGCCGGTCGAACACAAGGCTGTTTCCTCTGTTCTGCGGTACGCCAGGCCTCATTTCCATCGGCTGTTCCATCCAAGCCCTCCTGATGAACACGACGATGCATTCCATTCCGACCCAGTCGGTTGGCTCCCTATGAACCCGACGACGACGCAGTTTCTCCGTTCCGACCCAGCCTTGTACACAGGCCCTGGCCGTACGTATTCGTGAATAGGTGTTCCAGACCCCGCCCGTATGTACGTACGTGTACATGCTACGTGTGCGCCTCTACTACGACATGTGTGCGCCTCTACATCGACCAGTATGTACATACACGTTCGCAACCAGAATGAGAATGCTATGTATGCTTCGACCAGGTGGGTCCCGATTGTCAGGCACTTCCTTGTGTGTGAAAATGTAGCTGGTGGGTCCCAGCAGTCAGGGGGCGAGTCATTTTTTTTGCCTGTAATATGGACGCACTTCCTTGCGTGTCAAGACATACCTGGTGGGTCCCAGTAGTCGGGGAGGAAATGTTTTTTTCATGAAATACGGTGGCCCGTCCGATGGGTCCCTGTTGTCAGGTGGAGGAATAATTATTTTGCATGTAGGAGGCATTTCCTTGCGGCCGCCATGGACCCAGCTGTCAGCCTCTCAACATACAGTACTCTTTCGATAGAAGTCATTCCTTGACTATGTTGACCATGCCGCACCGAGAGCACCAGGGAGGTGGATGACGGCAAGGCCTAGGAAGGGGATGACGGGGAGCTGGGGAAGACGCGGCAGCGGAAGCCCGCGCGAAGAGGAGTACGAGGGTTCACTAGTTCGGCTGCGGTGTGAGGCTGCCATCACTGCAGAATAACAGGGGGTGTGGGTGAGTAGAGGGATGCCCTGGACAGCTATGGGAGTAGTAGGGGTGGTGAGGCCTGCGCGGCATCACAACCGGCCATGGGAGGCGGAAGCAGGCGGTCCCGCCGATGCTGGATTTGGCGGCTGGAGCAAGAAGATCAAAGATTGAAGAAACACGACGGCCATTGGATTGACATCCATCGCTTACGTCTGCTAGAATCGTTTGTTGACATATATAATAACTAAAAAAATCTTTCATACACGTCAACTTAATAGGCCCACAAGTCAAACCATTCCCTCTTTTTTTAATAATTTATATATAGCTCATTGCAACTTCTTATGCAATTTATTGCAATCCGTTTTTTTTGTTGGCCAGGGCCAGGGTTAAAGATTTAAACGAAATTTCGCATATTTCTGCGGACTATTTTTAATACCGAAATGTCGAGCCAGATTTAAAGTACTTTGAAGATATATTTAAATTAGGTTAAAGCCCAGTGAAATAGGAATCTGAAAATGTGAAAAAATTCAGAAATTATAAAGTAATTGCCAATTTGTCATTTGTTTTTATAATTACAACCCATTTCATATTACTTTCAAGATTTGCAGGTGTCTTGAAAGAGTTGCAGCCCACTAGGGCGTAAAAAAATAAGTAGGCCTGGATTGGGTATTCTTCAGAAAAAATAAAATGGGCTCATTTTCACAAAGAAAAAATAGTTGGGCTGGTCATATGGTGAAGATAAAATATAAGCCTGGGCTAGACGGGCCACAGCCCAGTTGAAACCCTGCTTCGTCTCAACAATAACAAAAATATATACTGCTCGAGCAGCTACATCCCAGGTGTCAGCCAAACTTGTGTTGTTCTCTTGTCTATTGACTATATACGCTCACAATGTCGTGGGTCCCAGATGTCAGGAAATCACTAGGAGGAAGCATTTTCTTTTTCCATACGCTGACATGGTGGGCCCCTACTGTCATCCTCTCCACGTACTTCTGTCGATTCCTATTGTTTGTTGACCATGTTGACAATGCGAGAGGGTGGCATCGCGGCGAGCGCACCAAAGCGTGCACAGGACGACGGCAAGGCCTCGGACGTCAGTGTTAACGATTTAGGAGACAGTGGGGCGGTGATGCATGCGCTAAGGCGCAGCCATCCGTGGGAGGCGGAATTAGGCGGCCCCGCCGGTGCTGGTTTGGTTTTGGCGGCTGGAGGAAGATAGTAGTGAAGAAACATGACAGACTGTAAAAGCAACATGAGTACTTAACAACCTTAACTGAAACCAGCAGGGGCACTTAACATCCATAGCTGAAAGTAGTATGAGTACTTATACAGGTTCAACCGTACAAAGCACGCCTCGAATTGTGCTACTTTGCCTACAGTTAACCAAGGGTGAGGCCGCCAAGCCCCAGGACAAGGCCCAGGTGCCACCCCGTGCATCGACAACCTTCTGAAAGCGGTTTCATCTCGCAATGTGGTCAATAAACAGGATATTCGCTTTAGAGACATGGAAAAGCAGGAACATAATCTTATATCCTATTCTCCAAGATGAACGGTCCTTCATTATTTGAGACCACCCATGAATAAGTGTCTTTTCACCTCCAAGCGGAATGGAGTAGGTCGACATAAACATCATGTTGTGACCAAGCGCAAGTCTGACCAGACCATGGTCACGCATCTGTATAGGAACAATAGAACTGGGCAGTTTCTTTTTCAAGAAGATCACAGCTGTAAAAATGTGTATAAGAAATAGTTTATGAACAACATATATAATAGAAAACAGCTCATACCAAAAGTTTCTCGACACAGTTGGACCTGTTCAACGAGTGCAACAGTGGCACACATATCCCATGTGGACTTCCACCATTGAAATGCCCCACAAGGACCTCAAGACGATCAATAAAGTGTAGGAACTTGTGGATGTCGTCCCAACCAACTTCAGTGCCATCAGTAACAGCCGGGTTCTTGCTGAATAAAAAATGAGCAGCCTGCTTAACTCTGAAAAAACCTACACGTGCCACCATATTAGTTAGAAGTAGCATCTTCGTGGGAGATTCATTGTAACTTCTAAAGTTAAATTGTGGTTAGTTAGACAGAATAGGTGGATTAAGAAGTAATCGAGGCAACAAGCAAGAACCAGATACAAAACTAACACGGATGAACAATTGGAACGATGTTGGGGTAGAAGATCGCAGTGAAGATGAGACCAGGTTCTGCTATTTCCATCAACATTCGTGCGCCAACTTTCAGTCTGTAACACTTGAGAAAGTTTATCCAAGTTCGGCCATAGAAAAAGCAGTGATTTTCTTGGCTCATGAACCCAACTCAAAACTTATATCCATGGCTTGTCTTCACGGTTACAATTAAACTGGTGTATTTAGTTATGGCAAGGCCGAGCATCTTGAGTACATTTGTTTTGGCAGAGCAAATAATGCAGTACAGGAAAAATAATATGAGAACACAATGTATTCCCTATCCAAATCTAGAAATAATTTCCTCCTTCATGTCAGTGTTGACCATCGTACTAGTACCTTTTATCTAAATATAGCTATCCAAATTTCCAAATTAGTCGACAGCATGTTCAAAAAATCCCACCCTCACGGATAGAAAAGAGAATTCTAGGAACATATTGTGCGCATTTTAAAATCCTGTGTTAGGATGAAAAGGAACAAGTGTGGCGTCTCGCCCAGGGCGTAGAAACCTGTAGGGTCCTTGCACTTTGGGCACTGCAAATGAAACACGCTAGATTCAGTAGGAAGAAAAATGCATCAATGGCGGCGGCTGCCATCCTAGGATTACCCGCGACCAAGGGACTTGGATTTATCGAGGAAAGATGAAGAATTCGTACCTGGTTCTCCATGAGAAAACCCTATGCAATAGCCGAGAGGGGGTTTTATCTGAACAGGAAGACGAGGGAGAAGGGGATTCAGGCCCAGTGAAATATTGTCGCTTCATCCGTCCAGCTTACTGCTAAAGCCAGAAAGGTGGGGGTGTCGGTGTCAAAACCGGCGGCTCTCGGGTAGGGGGTCCCGAACTGTGCGTCTAAGGCTAATGGTAACAGGAGGCCGGGGACGCTATATTTACCCAGGTTCGGGCCCTCTCGGTGGAGGCAATACCCTACTTCCTTCTTGATTGATCTTGATGATATGTGTATTATGAGAGTTGATCTACCACGAGATCGTAGAGGCTAAACCATAGAAACTAGCCTATGATTATGATTGTTGTCCTCCTACGGACCAAACCCTCCGGTTTATATAGATACCGGAGGGGGTTAGGGTTACACAGGGTCGTTTACAGAGAAGTAGATTTACACATCCGAATCGCCAAGCTTTCCTTCCACGCAAAGGAGAGTCCCATCCGGACACGGGACGAAGTCTTCAATCTTGTATCCACATAGTCCAACAGTCCGGCCAAAGTACATAGTCCGGCTGTCCGAGGACCCCCTAATCCAGGACTCCCTCAGTAGCCCCTGAACCAGGCTTCAATGAAGATGAGTCCGGCACGCAAATTGTCTTCGGCATTGCAAGGCGGGTTCTCCTCCAAATCCAGAGTACCTGTTGTAGCGAGTAGTGTCCGGCTTCCCATTAATGTTGTACTCCTCGGCTTCTGTGCTTTAATAATGATTATCTCCACGTGTCGAGCGAATGCGAGAAGTCGAGGTATTTTTACATTTGCCACCCTAACCATGTAAGTAAATCGTCTATTTAAATAGACGGGGATCCTGAGATCCAAATCACACCATCCTCCCCTCAGCAAGCATTTCCTCAAAGCACGCCCGGAAGAAACCATCCCATCATGGCCGGCCGGCGCAGCTCCTCCTCTTGCTTCCATAGCACTAAGTCAGGTTATTGGGTGAAGTGTTCTGTTCCCATAGCCGATTAGTAGAGTTGCAGACCAAGGGGTTTCTCCCGCCTGCGTACATGGTCCCCGTCCAAGACGGACTAGCCACCTATAATGGCGGGGAGCAAGTAGAGAGCTTTCCCAACCCATCAAAGGGGGAGCGGGTATGCCTTGTCCCTTATTTGCTGAGGGGACTCGGGTTTCCAATCCATCCATTCCTCCGTGGGCTCCTGGAGTTCTATGGCCTCCAGCTACATAACTTCACCCCTTGCCTCTGTACTGCATATCGCAGGCTACGTAGCCCTTTGTGGGCTATTTCTGGGCTGCGAGGCTTATTTCGAGCTATGGAAGAGGCTATTCTGCCATGTCCCCCGTAATCAGGAGGGATCAATATATCAAGTGGGCGGAGCCGAAATATGGCGCGTCGCTGAGACCGGATACTTGTCCGGCACTCCAAATAAGGCATCCACAGACTGGCCTTCAGAGTGGTTTTATGTAGAGGACGTCCCCCTTATGGACCCAATTCGGACGGGCCTTCCTGAGTTCGCTAATACTCCGCTAAAGAAATGCCACAGCTGGCGCCCCCGGAGCCCCCAGGAGGAAGATAACAGAGAGGTCCTTGACCTGATGGGCAGGATAAAAACGCTGGCCAAATCAGGATTGACAATAATCGAAGTTATGTCAATATGCAGAATGCGGGGGGTGCAGCCACTTCAATATCGGGGGAAACCCATGTGGCACTTCAATGGAGAAGACGACGCCACCCGCTACAGTCGTAAAGGTCCGGACTCCGCCACCGCTCTAGCGAAAATATTGTCCGACTTGTACAAAGGAGAAGAAGAGGAGTTCCTCCATATTAAGCCACAGAATGGATTCTCCATGTATAACCCCCCAAGCTGGGTGAGCTGGAATCCTTTACTCAACTCCATTCACTCCCGTACTCTTTATCATAAATACTCACCTTGCCAATTCCTAGCTGGAACTGCAAAAGGCCATGAGGGAGATTCACAGCCCCTCTCCATAGCCGGAGGACCCTGACCGGGCCCTCGACCCCGGACTCGAAGAAGATCCGTACATATCTATGGAGCTGGTTGACGGGACATTTTACTAGTCAAGCCGTGACGGCACCCTGGTGGCCATCATTGCCGACTATCTTGGACTGCTCCCTGCATCGAGTGTAAGTAAAATCGAAGTCCTAACTTCCGGGAAGGATTCCTTCTTTACGCCTTACCTTATGCACATATATTGTACTTTGTAGAAACGGATACCGGGTCGCCGTGCCGAGCCCACGGGGGCTCATCAGCAAAGGGCACCCAGGCCAGGCAGGCTTAAGAGGAAGGCGGTTAGGATTGAGACGCCGTCGCAGGGGTATAATTTAAAACATGTTCCATGATTATCGTCTTTGAAATGTAACGGCGTCTATTGTGTCCTGGCAGAAAGAGTAATCGCTGGACTATGCCCAGAGACCCTGCCGGCCACGCCTCAGCCAGTCAGATTCCAAAACCGGCCTCAAGGGTGGAGGCTAATGTGGGAACAACACCAAACTGTCCTCCTGCAGAGGATGCGGATAGAATCTCCGCTACGAATTCCGAAGTGGAGAGCGCCATGAATCACCGGTGCCGACAGGTCGTACTCCGCGAAGCTAGTCTCTCCGAAGAGGCATTTAATGCCTTCAACTCAGGAGACGCATACATCCGAGCTGCTCAAGATGGACTCGCCAGAGCCACGGACCAGTATGTAAAGGATATACGGGTAAGAAAATTTGATAAGTATGTATGTCAGTAGCCCCTGAGACTTGAAACAGTTGGCACAACTGATTTAAGGATCATTGTATGCATAGGTTCTTGCAGAGAAGAATACCCATTTATCTCAAGAGCTAGAGGAATGTAAAGCCCAGCTAAGGGCCGCAGTTGCCAAAATAGAGAAATCCAAGAAGGCCCCATCTGGTAATACTTGTCTCGATCAAAGAGAATGTATGGACGTACACCAGTTAATATTCGGCATGCTTTACAAATCTAACGATAGATTCTGCAGACAACCCCGGAGAGAATCTGGAGATCATATGAGAGGATGAGCCGCAAGCTCGAAGATAGCTAAGGGCTGGCGAGCATGTGCTTACGCAGGTTAGGCGAGAGAAAAACAATCTCCAAGATGCCAATATCCGGATGGGTGTCAAATTAGCAGATGTTCAGGCCCAGCTTGCCGACTCCGTGAACGAGAATAGGAGGCCTCGATGCAGCATTTATGGTAAGTGCTTTAAATGAACCGTTATACAGTTTGGCGAAGAAACGAGGTAACAGAGTTATGTCTGTAGGTATGCTGACAGGCCGTCCTGAAGAGGAGATGCCCGGATACGCAGGCGATCTGCTGCAAGAGCTTTCACAACTGCATGAACGATTTTGGCAGGTGATGCAGGGTATTGCCCAGGCCTTGTGGCCATATGCTTCCCTGCCAGGAGGCATGGAGGAGCTTGTGGATATGCTCAAGGGAGCATGGAGGCGCTTCTGATTATGGAAGATATCGGCCTGCCGACAAGGTGCAAGGGAAGCCTGGGCCATGGTGAAGACGTGATATGCCAAGGCTAACCCGAACCATATGGCCGAAGTCGGGCTGGTAAGGTCAGATGGGAAAGAGATCGCCGTAAGTATGGTATATGACCAAGTAGGATTAGCCGCAAAGTATTCCCAATAGGATTGTAGGCTAGACAGCCTGTTGGATGGTATAGAAGAAGAATTTAGCCAGTCCAAGTGACTATGTACTTCAGTGGACATATGTAGTCCCTAGCCGGATTGTAAATCATTTGTCTTGGCAGACCTTTTCGCTTCAGCCTCCAGACCCGACAGTCTGAAGTGTATCCGAATACCCGCTCAGTTATGTAAAACCGGGGTACGCGTGGAAACCAGGCATAGGGGTCATAAGTGCTTGAACAGACAAGTACCCAACTAGTTATGTTATATTACATGGATAGTAAGAAACATCTTCCAGAGAGAATAGTTCCGTTAAGGGTTCCTTTCCCTGGGTACGCATGCATTAATGTGCATGTCCGAACTGCAAACAGAGACGCAATATACAAAACATCTAGGGATTTATGTTTTAATAGATAAAAAAACATCTTTTGTTCACCGATCGAATATTCCCTTAAGAACGCTAGCTTTCGGCTTCACCCGGTCTGAGGTACACATCCGGCTGATACAGCAGTAACAATCACAGAGGTGCTCCCCTTATGCCCTAGTCGAATTAACGGGAACGTAGAGCATAAACACAAGAGCCAGGTAACCCAGCTTGGCCAAAACTTAAGTCATATCGATGCATATAATGGCGAAAAAAGGGCACATATGGAGAAGTTACACATATGCACTGGGCATGAAGCCCGGAAAATAGTTATGTTAAGCTTCTGTATAAGAAGCCCCCAAGTATAAGTAGCATGCATGGCGCCTCAAAATTGTGTAAACATGTCACACATTAAGCCTTCTAGAGCTATACAAAAAAGAAAGAAGAAAAAAGAGATAAGATATAACATAAAAGGGGCAGAGGTAAGGAGACAAACACAGAGTCCGGCGCTTTAGGCGTAGAACCTTCGGAGTCTGGCTGCATTCCATGGGTTCAGCTCTAATCGATTATCTGATGCATCACGCAGGAGGTACGCTCCTCCGGTGAGAACTTTATCAATGATGAAGGGGCCCTCCCACTTGGGCTTGAGCTTGTCCTTTTTCTTCTCCGGTCAGCGTGGAACGAGTTCGCCAATATTGTAAGTTATGGCCCGCACTTCTCTACTTTGATACCTTCGAGCCTGCTGCTGATAGAATGCGGAACAGGCTTTTGCTACATCGCGCTCCTCCTCCAGGGCATCTAGATTGTCCTGCCGATCGAGCTCGGCTTCTCTCTCTTCATACATGCGCACCCGAGGTGAATCATGAATGATATCACAGGGCAATACCGCCTCTGCGCCATACACCATGAAGAATGGTGTGTATCTGATAGTGCGATTTGGCATGGTTCGCAGCCCCCATAGTACAGAGTCGAGCTCCTCGAACCAGTGTGTATCTGATTCCTTCAAGGATCGCACTAGTCTGGGTTTGATGCCTCTCATGATAAGACCGTTTGCATGTTCGACTTGACCGTTTGTTTGGGGGTGATAGATAGAGGCGTAATCGAGCTTAATTCCCATATTGCCACACCAAACTTTCACCTCATCAGCTGTGAAGTTTGAGCCGTTGTCAGTGATGATGCTGCGGGGGGACACCGTAACGGTGCACAACCCCTGATATGAGGTCTATCACTGGTCCGGATTCGGCCGATTTAACTGGTTTGGCTTCTATCCATTTGGTGTACTTTTCCACCATGACCAATAAGTATTTTTTCTTATGGCTTCCCCCTTTAAGGGGTCTAACCATATCAAGCCCCCAGACCGCGAAGGGCCAAGTTATGGGGATTGTTTGGAGAGAGGTAGGGGGCATGTGGCTCTGATTGGTGAAAAGTTGGCAACCGACGCAATGTTGGACAAGGTCCTGTGCATCTGCTTGGGCTGTCGGCTAGGAAAAACCTGTACGGAAGGCCTTTCTTACGAGTGCCCGAGCTGCGGCATCGTGGCCGCCGAGTCCGGCATGGATTTCGGCCAAGAGCTGCCGCCCTTCCTCTTCGGAGATGCATCTTTGGAGCACTCCAGTGGCGCTTTTCTTATAAAGCTCTCCCTCGTGGACTTTGTAGGCTTTGGAACGCCGCACAAAGCAACGTGCCTCATTTTGGTCCTCGGGGAGCTCTTGCATGTTTAAGTAGGCTAAGAAGGGTTCGGTCCATGGGGCGATGACAGCCATGATTACGTGGGCTGAAGGTGCTATTTCGATGGCGGAACCTCCGATTATGTCACTATGCTCGGTATCTGGGGTTGTGGCCGGATCCATACTAGTATTGCCGGTTTCCCCTTGCCACACCACGGATGGCTTGAACAGCCTTTCCAAGAAGATATTAGGTGGGATGGGGTCGCGCTTGGCACCGATGCGGGCGAGGATATCTGCCGCTTGATTGTTTTCTCGAACCGCATGATGGAATTTGAGCCCCTTGAACCGAGTTAACATTTTGAGGACGGCATTACGGTAGGCCGCCATTTTCGGATCCTTGGCATCAAAGTCTCTGTTTATCTAAGATATTGTGAGGTTCGAATCCCCACGCACTTCTAGGTGTTGTATGCCCATGGAGACTGCCATCCGAAGACCATGCAATAGAGCCTCGTATTCGGCTGCATTGTTGGAGTCTGTGTATAGTATTTGGAGTACATATTGGACCGTGTCTCCGGTGGGGGATGTCAGGATAACACCCACTCCCAATCCGGCCAGCATCTTAGAGCCGTCGAAGTGAGTGATCCAATTGGAGTATGCGCCGTACTCTTTAGGGAGTTCGACTTGTATCCATTCGGGGACGAAGTCAACCAGTACTTGCGACTTAATGGCTCGTTGTGGTTTGTATGTTATGTTGAACGGAAGGAGCTTGATAGCCCATTTAGTAATCCGCTCTGTGGCGTCACGGTTATTTATTATGTCATTGAGTGGTACTTCAGAGGCCACCATGATCGAACACTCTTGAAAGTAGTGTCATAGTATCCGGGATGCCATGAAGACCGCATATGCTATTTTTTGATAGTGTGGGTACCGGGACTTGCATGGAGTGAGGACAGTGGACATGTAGTATACCGGCTTTTGAAGCGGGAACTTATGTCTGTCCGTTTCTCGTTTGACGACGAGCACTGCGCTTACAACCTGGTGTGTTGCAGCTATATATAATAGCATGGGTTCGCCAATATTTGGCGCGGCCAGGATTGGGTTCCTGGCCAACAGGGCCTTTATTTATTCCAGTCCGGCCGTGGCCGCATCCGTCCACATGAAGTGTTCGGTGCATCGAAGAAGGTGATAAAGAGGTAGCGGCTTTCTCCCAATCGGGATATAAAGCGGCTTAAGGCAGCCAACTGTGACAGAGCTCGGATTTTTGCTGGATTTGCTTCAATTCCTCTATTGGAAACGATGAAGCCTAGCAACTTTCCGGCGGGTACGCCGCAAACACATTTTTTCGGGTTGAGCTTGATGTCATATGTTCGGAGGTTGTCGAACGTAAGCCTCAAGTCATATATTAAAGATTCGACGTGTCTTATTTTGATGACCACGTCGTCTACGTATGCCTCCACTGTTTTGCCGATTTGTTTCTCCAGGCATGTCTAAATCATGTGTTGATAGGTTGCGCCAACATTTTTGAGCCCGAAAGGCATGGTGTTGAAATAGAAGGGACCGTATGGTGTGATGAATGACATTGCGGATTGGTCGGACTCCGCCATCTTTATTTGATGGTATCCGGAGTACGCGTCAAGGAAACACATGTTGTGTCCTGCGGTAGCATCGATGATTTGATCAATGCGGGGGAGGGGGAAGGGATCCTTAGGGCAAGCATTATTGAGGTCCTTGAAACCGACACATAGGCGCCAGGATTTGTCCTTCTTTGGTACCATCACCAGGTTTGCTAGCCAATCCGGATGTTTTATTTCTCTGATGAATCCGGCCTCGAGTAACTTGGCTAGATCTTCTCCCATGGCTTGTCGCTTAGGCTCTGAGAAGCGCCAAAGAGTCTGCTTGACCGGCTTGTATCCCTTCAGTATATTTAGGCTGTGTTCGGTCAGCCTGCGTGGGATGCCTGGCATGTCTGAAGGATGCCAAGCAAAGATGTCCCAATTTTCACGCAGGAACTCTCGCAGTGCGGCATCTATTGTGGGGTCCAGCTGTGCCCCAATGGATGTTGTTTTTGTGGGGTCCGTTGGGTGGACCTGGAATTTGACTATTTCATCCGCTGGTTTGAAAGAGGTGGACTTGGGTCGTTTGTTGAGTATCATGTTGTCCATGTCCACTGTGGAGCGCAGCGTGGTTAGTTCTTCGGCCACGAGGGCTTCGGATAATGCTTCAAGGGCCAGTGCAGCGGTTTTATTTTCAGCGCGGAGTGCTACGTCCGGATCATTAGCTAGAGTGATGATTCCATTGGGCCCGGGCATTTTGAGCTTCATGTACCCGTAATGTGGTATAGCTTGAAAGCTTGTGAATGTGCCCCGCCCTAAAAGGGTGTGGTATCCACTACTGAACGGGGCCACTTGGAATGTGATTTCTTCAGACCTATGATTCTCCAGCGTGCCGAATACCACATCTAGTGCGATTTTTCCCGCACATCGTGCCTCTCGACTAGGGATGATTCCCCTGATGGTCGTGCTGCTTCGCTCAATGCGGCTCTTTTCTATTTCCATCTTGTTGGGGATCTCCTTGTAGATGACGTTTAATCCGCTGCCGCCGTCCATGAGCACTTTAGTTAGCCAGAAGCCGTCCATGATTGGACTAAGGACCAAAGCGGCTGGTGCCCGAACTGTTCGGAATTGAGGTTTGTCACTCGCACTGAAAGTTATAGCCGTGTTGTTCCATGGATTTATTGCTGCAACGTGGCAGACTTCGGCGAGGCTACGGAATGCTCGCTTGCGCCTATTATTTGAGGCGAAAGTCTCGAAGACTGTCAGTACCGTATTTTTATCTTCGGCGGGATGTTGCTCTGTGGTATGGTTGATGAGGAGATCCTCGCCGCTCTTCGCTACCTGCCGGAGTATCCAACATGCTCTAAGGCTATGTTTTGGTATGGTATCTGGTGTGCTATGAATTTTGCATGGCCCATTGAGCCATTCCTCCAATACGGTTCCATGCCCTGCAGCGGGCCTTGGTTTTTTGGTAATTGAATCGGGTCACTTGGGAGAGTTTACCCTTTTAGATCGGATGAAGGGTTGAGCGAGAGTCGGAGGATCCCAGAATTTTATTTGGGTTTTCCAGGCGCTTTCCATCACGCAGTACTTCTGTACTATGGACGCCAAGTCAGCAAAGTGTACTACGTCATGGTGACTTATGGCGTTAAGGATTCCCTTGTTCGTGCAATTTTTGCAAAAGAATGAGATTGTGTCTTCCTTGCAACAGTCCTTAACTTTGTTCATTACAAGGAGGAATCTGGCGCAGAAGTGATGTACTGTCTCTTGGGGCTCATTTCTAATGTGGGAAAGATCGCTTGTATCTGGGTGGGTAGGTAGACTCAAGTCCAAACCCTGACCCGATTTGAGACCCAGGGGCAGAGGAGCTTCCGAGCTTGGTAGTTCAGGCTCCGAGATATTGCCCAATTTTTCAGGCCCGCTGCCCGATTCTAAGTTCGGGGTTTGGGTCATGTCCTCCTGCGAACGGGTATCCGACTCGGAGAGCTTGGAAATCTGGACATACTTCGTCCTCAAAATAGAGGGAGAATCAATGTGTTGCTCTTCCACTACCGCTATCTGATGGGTGGCCGGCGAAGAGTTAATCTCGCTTTGGTCGGGTTTAAGCCCAATCTGATCATAGTCTATCGCGACGCCCAGAGCGGCGATGCAATCCAAGAGCTTATTCATGGAAGAGAGCTCCATCAGATCCATCTGCTCGGCAAGTTCCGAGTTGATGTGGAGGCTGTTTTTGATGACCTGAGAAGTCATCATCGGTGCGACAGCCGATCGGGCGGTCATGACGAAGCCGCCTAGTCGGAGAGTTTGGCCTAGGGCCAGGGTTCCCCCAGAGGTGATGTTATCTTTCACAACAAGGCGAGCCATCAAACCTTACCGCGACGACACACAGTGGAACTCTTAATGAAAGCACCAATGTCGGTGTCAAAACCGGCGAATCTCGTGTAGGGGGTCCCGAACTGTGCGTCTAAGGCTAATGGTAACAAAAGGCTGGGGACATGATATTTACCCAGGTTCGGGCCCTCTCGATGGAGGTAATACCCTACTTCCTACTTGATTGATCTTGATGATATGAGTATTACAAGAGTTGATCTACCACGAGATCTTAGAGGCTAAACCCTAGAAGCTAGCCTATGATTATGATTGTTGTCCTCCTACGGACCAAACCCTCCGGTTTATATAGACATCGGAGGGGGTTAGGGTTACACAGGGTCGGTTACGGAGAAGGAGATCTACACATCTGAATCGCCAAGCTTGCCTTCCATGCAAAGGAGAGTCCCATCCGGACACGGGATGAAGTCTTCAGTCTTGTATCCTCATAGTCCAACAGTCCGGCCAAAGTATATAGTCCGGCTGTCCGAGGACCCCCTAATCCAGGACTCCGTCAGGGGGTTTGTGATTTGATGGCTCATTGGGCATTACAGCGGCACTACGACTGGGGTGTGTCTACCCTGCAGTTGTGCACTCTAATTTGGTGCATATGGCACGTGGACCCCGTTGCCGGATGCCCCACATATCAGCGAAAGGAAGTAGAAAGACAGGAGTAACTAGTTACACATAAATATATTTTTGACAGAGAGATACTCCCTCTGTAAAGAAATATAAAAATCTTTTATATCACAACTTTATACATAAGAAAGGGGAATATATATAACATATATAATTATAAAAAACAGAGTTTTTTTAGCATAGTATAGACGAGTTGGTGATGATGGTGTGCCTGCCATCCTGCAATATAGGCCATCCAATTTATATCTGACGGATAGGAAGGAAACTATGGCAATTTTGCAAAAAGGTACCCACACACCTCTCCACATTTGCAAATAAGGCCTTCTCTCGTTCATCCTTTTCTCTCACAAGATGAAATACTCATACAAATGCATCTTGATGTTACATGCAATGCACGGGTATTATGGGGGTTCAGCTGAGAATATAATACTCAGACGGGCTCATAGTTCTGGACTTTGGGCTGCAGGCCCACCCTGCATGTTTGGGGGCCCATGTGTTCTACCTTAGCGCTTTTCATATTGCAAGCGATCGGTACGGCGCTGGTTTTAGATGTTGTCACAAGGCGAATACATAAAATTGAATAAAGCACGGCAGCTATTGGAATGAAATCGAATGACAGTTCCTAACCAGCAATGAGAGTTGCAATTCTATCAACAATATACCATGTGACAAAAAATATTGTCGTACTACTTAAATAGATATGACACTTGTTTCACCATGACAGATTATTACATCAAAATCTCTTGTAGGATAGATCAGTTCGGTAGTTGTGTACTGCTACTGAAGAATTTCAAAGTTGATTTGGACCAGCTCTCCTTGCCAAGAAAGTTTGATTTTGACATCATACCCTACTGCAAGATATGATTTAGATTTGAAACCTTGACCATCCTTTAGCATCAATCATCATGCGACCATCCTTTGTACTTACGGTATATTGAGCAGGTTCATTCACACCAAGGCTGCACATGGTAAGAGAAATTTGGCCACGGTCGCCCGGATTGTTGAACGACTCCCTCGTTGCTCTAAGAATTCTCTGTTTGCAAACAAGAAGACATACACAAACAATTAGATCAACACAGTTCATGTGAAACAACTTGGAAATAAAAAAGAATGAAGCACTTGGGCAGCCAATGCTTACCAAGAAGGTGGACATGTCGGTTTTTGTAAGGACTTTGGTATATGAAGTGCGAACTGCAGCCCAGTCTGTTGCTGGTGCAACTGCTCGTTCGGTTTCCGCTGCACGGGCGGGAGCATATGCAAGTGCAAGTGTTGGTGCAGGTGCCGAAGCCGTTGCTGGTGCTAGTGCGACTGGTAGTGCCGCTGCTGCTGCCGAAGATGGTGCTCCTTGTAGAGCTGGTGCCGGTGTCGGAGCAGGTGCTAGTGTCGATGCCCAATCCTCAGCAGAATCAGACTGAGATGCTGCCGCTGTCAGTGCTAGAGCAACTTCTGGTGCTTGATCCATCGCTGAAGGTGGTACTAATGTGCGAGACAGCAGCAATCGTGTCTGGTCTTATATGATCATCTTTCTAACTTGACTAGGCTCCGTGACCGTGATCCAGTTTTTTCTTCACTTCTTTTAAACAAGAGAAGGAATAATTGTGGCCTTTTTGTTAAACCAAACTACAGTTCATCATAGGGATTCAGCTTGTACTCAAACAACAGACTGATCCAATTTTTTCCAGTAATATAAGTGATGGACAGTGCCTTCATTACTGACACGACATAAGAAGTGAAACCTGCAAAAATAGCCATCGTAGAGCAAACCAAACGGTTTATTCTGTGATGAATGTCACATGGCAAAACCTGCATTGTAAAATTGTAGGAAAAGAAAGAAAATATTACATTAAACCAATAGGATTTAGAAAGTAAATCAATAAGATTTACTTGATGTGACACGAGTGAATCCTTACCAGGAAATCACTATGTTGAAGTACTAAACAAAATATTGATCGTCCAACTACGGGTGGCATGCAGGGCCCCCGCCTACTCCCACAAGCAGGACAGTCCAAAGGTCATGACAAATCATATGGACCAAACATCCATGGGACTAGAAATCCTGGTGGGTGCGATAAACCCTGCAATGCATACAGATATGGGAGTGTAACCATAATTGATAAACCATCCTCACAAAAAAGATGATCTGGATACTTTAAAATATACAAACTTAATTGAGTGGACATACATTAACATAGACTGTTCTCAGGACTCACCACACACCAAAAGCGGCAGTATTAAACAATACAGGGTTCACAAGCACAAATCAAGTACTGAACAATAGTACTTACTACAGACAAGCAAAGTTGCACTAACTAAACTCTGCAAACTATTTCTTGCCACCGACCTACGGGATGAACCCCGCATAACTGACTAGGCCATGGACTTCGTGAGAGATGTCTACCTACACCATCACCATCTCGTCAACCTTGGAGAACCTAACAAAGTGGTCTTTCCAGTCATAAACATGATGATGAAGACAGGCCGCATCAGATTTGTTGGGAAGCTTTACAAGAATGACACCCTTCATAATTGAAGGCACGGCCAGGAAATTGTTGTGGTCAAGTACAACCTCGAGAACACGCTTGACAACAATGCTACAGGAAAACACTAGTTCAAGACACGTGGCGACAAGGACACAACAGTTGGATAGTTTAGCAGTAGAACTCATCCTCAGGTCTTCCAGTTCACACAGCATGACTTTGATAACTTCATCTCCACCGCGGACCTGGTTCTAATTCAAACAGAAAGCATATTTTATTACTACCTCAGTTCAGAAATATAAGATGATTTTCCATATTTTACTCCATATATGACTACATATACGCATAGAAATGAGTGAACAAAGACACTAGAACATGTCTTCAAAGGCATGAGAGCAAAGGGATTACTTGCAATATCCATAACACAAGTTACTGAAGCAAATATACCCTCTTCAAAGGTAGCATTGATGTTCATACATCTGTATCTAGACAAATCTAAGACAAGAATTTTGGGACGGAGGGAGTAGTTGAAAGTAATCTACAAGCAATCAGTGTCAACCGCTCGCATGTTTTGGTCAAAAGAGGAATTTAGAACCGTCATTTGGCACACAAAAATCACATGCAAGATCACCCAAAAAGTTGTACTACTAGTACTAGTACTGTGTGTTAGATGAAAAAACACGATCAAGATCGAGACAAAGATCGTCAAGAAGAGATATTACCTGGACTTGCTTAATGAAGGATCCCGGAGAGGGGGGCTTGGATAGGGCGATGGCTTTGAGCTTGTCTGTGGTAGTCTCGGTGGGGTGCTTGCGCTTCTTCGTATCATGAGCGTCGATGGTTTTGGCCAGAGCCATAGACATCACGTCGGCCAGTGCTCCAGCGTCCATCCAAGAGAGGAAGCTGAGAGAGGAAGCTGAGAGAGAAGAGTGAAATGAGGAATGAGATGAGGGAGAAGCGAAGTGAGTGGGGGTTTTCTTCAAGAGAGGAAGCTGAGAGAGAAGAGTAAAATGATGGTTGCTTCGTCCATCCAACTTACTGCTGGAAAGGAGGGGGTTTTGTGATTTGACGGATCATTGGGCATTACTACAGCGCTTCGATCGGGGGAGTCTACCGTCACTCTACTACGGAGTAATTTAGTGCATGGCTGGTGGACCCCGATGTTGGTTGTCCCACACATCGGTGAAAGTGAGTAATTTAGTGCATGGCTGGAGGAGGATCCACACGGTAGAGCGTGTCCACTGTTTTTCTGAAGAAAAAATGATTACAGCAAGCGTTTCCACTCTTACGACGGAGGAGTGCGAAACACGGCAACCACTTGAACATACGCAGTGCTCCTACTACTAGGCATGTGCAGTGGTTCATATGTCAGTACTACGTAATCTTGTTGCTAGTGTAGTAAGATATGACGATAACAAATGATGTTATGCTCATGTCAACTATATGAACAGTGTAGTGACATAGTACCGCTTTTTCGACTGTCCAGTCGAGAATAAACGGTGAGATCAATGTTAACAGAACTAGGTCTACAGCGCACGGAGAGTACGGTGCTACAGTACTCCACAAAACATGAACCATATGAAGCACAAATCAGTGTTAGGCAGGGTGTATGAAGGGCGCATGGGATGGGAGCAAAAGTTCCCTTCTCGACCCACTTTTGGGTGTTTGGCAGAGTGCATGAAGGGTGCATGAGTCCACACTAGTAGGTTAACACAAATACACGAACAGGGAATAACTATATTGAGATGACAATGCAACCAAACACACCAACATGCTTTGTGCTACAGTGACTGATCTACACCATCTGAGTTTGACCCAACAGTCATGTTGTGCCGAGACATGGACATGCCCAATCAGAGGGCACCTAAACACCACCGAAGTCCCTCTGCTTCTCGAGGCGCACGACATTGGTGATGCAGGGTGCAACCGCCCGCAGAGCCCGCTCCCGGTCGACGGGAGCCATCTTGTCAAAGACGGCATCCAATGGCACGAATGGATTCCGGTGACGGAGCCTTGAAAGGATTCACCCGGCAACGGCAACGGCAGCCCGCAACCCCTCCTTGTCCAGCTCCGCCCCCACCATCGTGCGGAGACGGCTCAACTCCTCGGAGATATAGGTGAAGAAGGAGACCAGGTTAGGAAGCCGCAGCTCGTTGAAGTCGACGGGGTGGTCGAACGGGTTTAGCCCGATGGTTGGCATGGTCGTGCTGGCACGATGGTAGGCATCATGTAGCCGCAACACGTGCGTAGCAACTTGGTCCACCAAGTGGCTGAGGCGATCCTGGACCTCGTCATGATCGGCCCCTCATGCTCCAGCCGGCTCCCCTGACGGCCTATCGTATCTCCTGCTTTCTGCAGCAACGCCGTCGATGCCTCAAGCATCTTTGTGGTGGACGCCTGCCGCTTTTGAAGCTCCATGAACTCCCGCACATATAGGAGGAGCATGGCAATCCTCTCCTCCTTGAGCTCACGGAGCTCAACGTCCTTGGCCCTGAGCTCTACATCCTTGACCTGGAGCTCCTGTGTCAGGCGCCTCACCTCGGACTCCGTGATCTACTGCGCCTCCATGGCACCAGGTAGAAGCAGTGGGGAGAGGAAGCAAAGGGGGCGAAACGGCTGAAAGGCAATGCAATCTACGGGAAGGCGGAGGGAGCCAGCCGAGGAGCGGGGAATCTTTTGGTTTTCACCATGGGAAAACACCAGTCGACGAATTCTCACATCAGGGAGCAGTGGGTTTTACGGCGGAGTCATCGTAACTAATTGCTGCCGCGCCTGCTCCCGTCAATCAAAAAAATAAAAATCCTGCCGCACCTGCTCCTGTCAATCAAAAAATTAAAAATCCCGCGGCACCCAAACAACAGAGCAACACCGCGGTGGATATTTAAATTTACCTACAAGCAAGGAGATAAAAAAAGGGGTGACAAAACAAATGTGGCGGAGGCCTAGCTCATCGGTCGAACTAGCCCAACTAGCTAGCCACCGTGCTTCACTACTGATGTAATCGGCGGGAAAGGTGGTCGTTCGTGATTTGACGACTCGTTTACTTGCTTCGGTGCTATGACCGAGGAGGACCCAGAAAACGCACGGTAGGGTGTCCCACGTCTCGGCAAGGAAGAATATATGCGTGCACCACCCGGGAGGACCCCGAAACCATGCGGTAGGGTGTGCCACGTATCGGCACGAGGGGAAAATGTGTGTGTAGAAATATACTATATCAGATGTAGTACCTATGGTTCGACCTCCGGACCCAGCCAGTCGGTCAAAAACACCCCACTAGCCACACAGCTTCATCATGCTAACATGGCACGATGGATAGGTTTGGTTAGCTCCGTCTCGACCAGCCACAATGTCTCTTGTTCTAGGCGATTCTTCTATTTTCCAAGCTTTTTTTAGTTATAGTAACACCACGGCAAGCTAATGCTGCTCTTCGTGTGTGTGCATGCAAAGGTTAGAAGATGGAGAGGAAAGAGAGATCGCAGACCTGGGACCCACTAGTAAGTGAGTCAACGGTCATGCACGTGTTGACGAGGCACTCACTCTACTCTACTCAATGTAATACTGTATAAAATCAAGTAATGGGACAAAGCGAACAACCGTTGTTGTTTCAGGCTATCGACTTATGCTTTGTAGTCCAGGTTGCTAGTTCGAATCTCGTCTTTCAGATTTGTTACTTTTAGGTCCAAATTTGATTAATGACAAGTGGGACCCTCGTGTGTTGTTCCGATGTTTCAGTGTAGGGTGGTTTTTTTTAACAAACACTTCGCGCGGTTAGACAAGTAACGACACGAGTTACACATATTTTGCAAGTTTACGAACAAAAATGACAGCGGCATAGAATATCACATCCACCCTGCAGCTTAGATGCTATGGTGATACGAGTTTTTACATCATTGGAAGTGAGATCCAATGGCTTGGGAGTAGTCTTTGTAATTATGCGCAATTTCCAAACTCTCCAAAGGTTTTTTTGCAAATAAAACATTTAGGCCTCGTGTGTGCCGTTGCATCTTGGATCCAACGGCTCCACATTGCTCATATTAGGTGATCCCCATAGCTTAATTACCCGCTACGGTGATACGAGCATCTAGGTCGTATGATCAGTGATCAGATGGCACATGCGTAGTACTTGTACTTTCTGCGCAATTCCCAAACTCTCTCAGTCGTATATCACAAAAACATTCAAACCTCCTACTGTGGGCTTTTAGATCTCGTGAACTCATATCACCATAGAATCTACGTTGCGGGAGCACCTCATATTCTCCGGTGTGAGAAAACATAAGGTGCTCTCGCAGCTTGGATGCTACGGTGATACGAGCTTCAGGGTCGTTTGATCTGAGATCCAATGGCATCTGAGCAGTCTTTGTGCTTGTAAGCAGTGGTCGAACTCTTTAGGGGCTTTCTGCAAAAAATCATTCAAACCACCGAGGATTTGTTGGGTCAAAAATCCAACGGCTCCGAAGAGCTTGTATCACCAAAGCATCTAAGGTGTGGTAGCACATGATATTCTTACATATAGGAGAATATGATGTCCTCCTTCAGCTTAGATGCTATGGTGATACGAGCTTCGAGGTCGTTGGATATGGGATCCAAGGGCATCTGAGTAGTTTTTGTACAAATTGTGTGCAATTCTCAAACTCATCAAGGTTTCCTGTAAAAATATTAAGACATCATAATAGCTGCTATATCTCAGATCTACAAGCTCCAAGCAACTAGTATTGGCATATAGCATCTAAGGTATGGGGGCACATGATATTCTCCCGGGGAGGAGGGGTGGGGGTGCAAAACCAATCGGTGTTTGGGAGGGTGGGGACAAATATAATCAAAACAACCCTAAACAGAGCTTCACAATTTTATCTCAGGTCGAGGGGTTAACCCCCGACAATCTACATAGCTCCGCCTAAACACAACATTTGCATGTACTGTAGTACTAGACTTAATATTCATGTTTTAGTTTCCTGTTCATTTTAAATATTAAATTGAGGACCTTGCATGTCTTACATTTTACTCCCTTCGTTCCTAAATATTAGTCTTTTTAGAGATTTCAAATGGACTGGCACATACGGATGTATATAGACATATTTTAGAGTGTAGATTCACTCATTTTGCTCTGTACGTAGTCACTTGTTGAAATCTCTAAAAGACTAAATTTAGGAACAGAAAGAGTATTTTTGAATTCGTGTCATACATGCATGGTTTGGAAAAATAGATGCACTATACTTATTGGATTGTTGTTGTGTTCGTGGGTGTGGGTGTGTGTGTGTGTGTGTGTGTGTGTGTGTGCACGTGTGTGTGTGGTCATATGCTTGATACATTCAAAGTTTTCTCACCACCATATTGTTCATCTTTTAAATTTGAATTTGCGATGAAAAACTTAATAGGGATACCATGAAATGTGAAATCCATGTTGAGATCGCTATATCACAAACTCACACTAATTCAAGAACTCGTCATAAATCAATTACCACGTTGAGATTAGTATTTGCAAGGAAAATACGGGCATTGTAATACACATAGATTCGTTCAGCAATTTAAAAGATTCCTTTCGTATTCTCAAATGGTAGGACCCAACGGCATACCAGCCACACCTTTGCCCGTGTTGATCCTAAAAAGAAAACGGTTCTCTTGTCCTTCTGGTGGCATGCGTGGTACATACATTAGGCAACCCCAACCAGTCGAGCCTCCGCGTTTCGAGTCGAAATATCTGGCGGCCAGAATTCCAGCCCTAGGAAATTCCCCTCATGACCCTGGTCCATAATGACTACCGATGAACAATGGAGGGATGCTTTAGTAACTAGAAAATGTTACCTACCGTGTCGAGCATGGTTCAATTCCCTCGGTCGCCGCCCCCCAAGGTCACCCGTCAACTGCATTGCCTAGTACTACTACTACTACACCAGGATGAGCACAGAATTGAGCCCGTTTGTCCGTGCCTAGTACCTGAGTTACTATATCAGGCAATGCACTGGTATGGAGGGATTATCCTTTTACTCTGCATATATAACTTGTCTGAAGTCTAACTAAGCAAAATGTTTGACCAAATCCTTTCTTAATAAATACAATAGGACAGATGTATGGCTTGAAAATTTATTACATGATGCAGGTTATGATATTGTTTCGAATCCTGGATTTTAAATTTCAGAAAATCAAAAAGTGACCAGAAATTCATGAAACTGAGCATGGTCACGTGATATGGCACAAATATTCCTTCGTAATTTTTTTCTTCAATTTGAGGCAAGCTGCTTATGACAAGTTGCACAAATGAAGAGCCAAGGTATTTTGGAACAAAGACTTGTCACGTTAAGGCGAACGCTTTCACTATTGAAGCCGTGGGCATTTACGTGCCACCACGAGTCCCGCTTCTCATCGGCAGGTGCCATACTAGCAAGTGTGTGAGTCGACGGGAGGCATGCGAGCAGATGGCTGCGTCGTCTGACAGGGAGGCGTGCAAGCAGACCGCTGTGCAGGCTCACCAGGAGGCGAGCCCTTTGACCAGGCTCCGCCGCCCACCTTCGTCCCAACTACTCCCACTTTTAATGTCGCCAACACCGTAGTTTAAAATCAACCCCGCACTACCCGGTGTCGCTATAATCATCTCTCTTCCTCTCTGATTCTCTTGTCGTCTACCTCCAACCAGCCTGACCTAAATGTACGCCATGCCGCATCATGATGGTCTACCCTTAGTCTTCCAGTTTCTTGAGGAAGACACCCAGCCGGAGTCTCAAGAACATAAGGCACTTTGGGATGAGCTTAAATCGACCTTGCGGGAAGACGTCGCGCCTGTCCCCGCTCCCGTTCCTGCTCCCTTCACCCCGATTGCGCCAACGCCCATCCCCATGGCGTTGATGGGCAGGGAGCCGCACGTGGTCACTGAGCTTGATGCCACGGGGTTCCACAAGATCCCCGCCGACTTTCACGCACCCGTGCACCCGCCAGCGCATGCACGTGCACTGACGTGTGTGCCCGTGCGGGTGCCCGTGCACACGAATGTCTCCGCCGCACCGTTGCCAGCGCCTGTCCCCGCACGGGTGCCAGTGCCCCCCTCAGCGGCATGGATGGCCACCGTCGATCGCTTCCTTGCACCAACTCCAGTCGTCTCCTCCCGCTAGTTGACTCGCTCCTGGAGACCGAAGTCCAGAACATTGTGGCCTTCCTTGAAGCTAGGGCCAACGTCTAGGAGTATACCAACAACGGCGCAAGACGCCACCGTCGCTGTTGGTCAGTGGCCCGATGACACACAGAGCACGGCACAGGAGCCGCTTCCCACCACAAGACGCCCTCGCCGCCGCTGCATAATCTAAATTTGCCATGAAAAATGTTCGGATTGCATGCTTAAAATCCGAATGTTTATCATTTCTGTTTATTTTAGATTGATCGTCGTATGAATGTAAAGTCAGAGTCGGACTGAATGAAATCTATGGTTTGATCGATTGAATGTTCTTCTAGAGCCGTATCAAATTCAATATAAAACGTCATCAAGCCACATGTATTCCTTCTCATACGACGACCTAGACTGCTTCAATGTCGAGCGCTCAACACGTTTAGCATGCAGTTAATTTCATGCCAAAAATAGTGCTAATCACATAATAACACACAAATAATATCCTACTTAATATCTGCATGCACTTAATATACTTCCAAATTAAAGTGCATTGCAAGTACACATTGACTAGTGCTACTAGTACGTGAAACTGGTGCCGTAACTTGTGAACGCGTCTAGATATGGTCAACGGCAACATCGCCCGCGAGTTCTTCGTGTTTGCCCGTGCGTCTAAATGCAGAAGGGGAGGAGAGAGAGCACACATGGAACCCACCAGTAAGTGAAGGTGAATAGTGCGTGCTCACGAGTCGGTCCCACAAATGTACTAAAAATAATATTACATGTTATCCATTAAATAGGTTGTGGTAATATAAAAACATTATATGAACAAAGAGCGGTATAACAAACATTGTTGTTCTATGTATGTTGCCTATTGACGTACGGCTTGAAGGCCCTGGTCGCATGTTCAATCCTCGTCCTTTATTTTTTAATTTGTATATGGGTCCAAATTTGTTCCATGACAGGTGGGCCCCTCGGTGTGTATTTTGTAGCACTTTAATTTGTGGGTCAAAATTGGTTCCATTCCAAGTGGACTATCGGTGTATAGTTTTGTAGCTTATTTATAATAATTAAAGAGAACAACAGAGTTTTTTGCAATAATACCATGGTACAATGTTGAACGCGAGAAAGGACGTGCGGGAGAGGGATGACCGAGCCAGAGGGAAATCAACTGGGGGAGGTGCGGGGGTTGCAACGGTGTTTGGAGTAGTTGTGGGCTGAATGCTATGAAAATATAATCTAAACCCACCGGAATAAATGCCTACACAAATTAATCCAAGTTTGGAGTCCCCCTCGCAATGTAAATAGCTCCGTCTTTGCGAGGGATGGAGAGGTAGCTTCAATGTGTGGAAGATACGGCGTGAGAAAGTGAGGTCAATAGAGAGACAAAGTGAGTGTGGTATGACATTCATTGAACAGATATATATGCTTTGGAGAGATATTGTCCGATTGAGCTTTTGGCAAGGGTGAGGGCTGTAAGATAGAGCTTGAGAGATGATACAGTCACAGACATGTAGATATATTTTGTGTGTGGGAGGAAGCAAGGTCAATCGATTACATATATAGAGGGAGAGAGATTGAGCGAGTGTGGGTCGTCGTGCGATCAAAAGAGTGAGACGGGTTGTAGAGAGTGACCTAGATAGACAATGTGCGTGAGAGAGTATACAATATGAATATGTCGAATTGGGCTCAAACATGGAGATATATTTTTTGTGTCCGAGAAAGAGCGAGGTCAATCGAGACATACAAAGAGAGAGAGGGGGGAGATAGAGATAGAGAGAGAGAGAGATTGAGAGAGCATGGCCCTCCATGAGGTCGAAAGAGTGGGGGCGGTGAGGGAGTCCCGGATTATGGGGTCCTCGGACAACCGGACTATTGATGTGGGCCTGACTGTTGGACTATGAAGATACAAGACAGAAGACTTCGGCCCCTGTCCGGATGGGACTTTCCTTAGTGTGGAAGGCAAGCTTGGCGACCGGATAATGAAGATTCCTTTCTCTTTAACCGAGTTTGTACAACCCTAGTCCCATCTGGTGTCTATATAAACTGCAGGGCTTAGTCCGTAGAGGGAGACATATACACAATCATAATCTCCATAGGCTAGACTTCTAGGGTTTAGCCATTATGATCTAGTGGTAAATCAACTCTTGTAATACGCATATTCATCAAGATCAATCAAGCAGGAAGTAGGGTATTACCTCCATAGAGAGGACCCGAACCTGGGTAAACATCGTGTCCCCCGTCTCCTGTTACTATCGACCTTAGACGCACAGTTCAGGACCCCCTACCCGAGATCCGCCAGTTTTGACACCAACATTGGTGCTTTCATTGAGAGTTCCCCTGTGTCGTCACCAGAAGGTTTTGACGGCTCCATCAATCATCTACAACAATGTAGTCCAGGGTGAGGTCTTCCTCCCCGGACAGATCTTTGTATTCGGCGGCTTCGCACTGCGGGCCAACTCGCTTGGCCATCTAGAGTAGATCGACAGCTACGCTCCTGGCCATCAGGTCAGGTTTGGAAGTTTGAATTACATCGCCGACATCCGCGGAGACTTGATCTTCGACGGATTCAAGCCCATGACAGCCACTCCCTGCCACCACAATGAACATGACTTAAATCTGTCATCGGACCGTGCTCAGGAGATTGCGCCTATGACTGCTCTGACCCTAGATCCAGAGCAGATTGTGTCGTCCGAGGACAGGAAGATTAACCCCTCCACGGAAACCGCAGACTCAGCGGCTTTAGAGCTGAACACAGATCCGACCTCTAACGAGGCCTGTGTCACCGGAACCTCGGACTCGTTTCCGGCCATAGGTTCCAAACCGCGTATATCCGCGCATGTCGATCAGGCGCCAATTATTGAGTTCAGCTCTGCGGACATCTTCCGGCACTCGCCTTTAGACGATTTGCTAAACTCGTTAAAAACCCTCTCCTTACCAGGAGACTCTCAGCCGAACTATATACAGCTTGAGTTGGAAGCGGATGACAAAAAAAATTGCTGCCCACCCACCACCCACTTCGTAGCCACGGTTGAAGAGTTAACCGATCTACTAGACTATGCCTCCGAAGACTTCGAAGGGGTGGACCTCGAAGCCGGAGAGAATCTAGACCAAAACCCACCCGAAACAGGGCGGTGGAGAGCTACATCTTCATACGATATATACATGGTGAACACACTTCAAGATAAGAAAGCCGATGGTGACAATAACAAGCCCATCAATGAACCTCCCAAGTGACGGCATCAGAAGCGCCAATCTCGATCCGGCAAAGGAAAAACTAGCAACATTGTCACTGACGAGGTGATAATCCGGACCAAGCCGAAGACCCCGTAGACCCAGCGATGGAGCAGGACAAGCAATAGGACGGTGTGCACAGTCCGGGGCTATGGTCCGAACACAACAGCGCCGAAGATAGAAATTATAAACCCATCTCCAAAGAGGAGATTAGCTCGGGCGATGATGAATCTATCATCCTAGAAGAACCCTTAGAACAAGAGCACCTCCATTGGAGGCTTATCGCCACAGCAAGGAGCCTGAAGAAGCAGAAGCAGCGGCTTAAAGTCGCACGGGATACGCTCAACAATTAATGGAATGAAGTGCTAGACGCGGAGGAAAAATATGGCGGTAATCGCCAAACAAAGGGCTATCCTAAACGTAAATTGCTGCCCGAATTCAACGACGATGCTATTGCACCCATACCACCAAAGAACAATACCGCCAACAAGCTGGACCAACCACCCCGTGGACGGGACAGAGCGGCTAGCAACGGCATACTCAAGTCCACACCCCCTCCCCGTAAAGGTAGAGATCTCGCGGCTCAGGGCCAGAAACACGATTTACGTGAAGACCTGAACGAAAAAGCTGGCAAAGCTAGATCCATCTACGGATCTAGGGACCGTTCCCCCAAGCGGGACTGTGGCTATCAAGCCAACTATGCCGGCCATGTACCAGTTCAGAACCAATACCGAATATTACATCCATCGGACACATGCCACGACACAGTCAAATATAGGGGTGCCACGCACCCCCTGTGCTTCACCTATGAGGTGCTGCATCATGAATTTCCAGAACGGTTTAAATTCCTAAACATCGAGGCATATGATGGAACGACGGATCCTGCTGTTTGGATAGAAGACTCTATTCTTCACATCCACATGGCTCGCAGAGATGATCTCCACGCCATAAATTACTTACCCCTCAAGATGAAAGGGTCAGCTCGGCACTGGCTGAAAAGCCTCCCTGAAAAATCCATTGGAAGTTGGGAAGAACTTGAGGATGCTTTCAGGGCCAACTTTCAAGGGACCTATGTCCGCCCCCCGGATGCTGACGATCTAAGTCACATAACCCAACAGCCCGGGGAATCAGCCCGAAAGCTGTGGAACAGGTTTCTCACCAAGAAGAACCAAATCGTCGACTGCCCGGACGCCGAAGCCTTAGCGGCCTTCAAACATAGTGTCCGGGACGAATGGCTAGCTAGACACCTCGGCCAGGAAAAGCCAAGGACAATGGCAGCCTTAACTACGCTCATGACCCGTTTTTGCGCGGGCGAAGACAGATGGTTAGCCGGTAGCAGCACCAGTGATCCTGGCTCATCTAAAGTCAGGGATGGCAATGGAAAGCCACGACGCAACAAAAACAAATGTCGAAACAATGAAGGAACCTAGATGACACAACGGTAAATGCCGGATTTAGTGGCCCTAGACCCGGTCAACGGAAGAAGCTATTTAAAAGAAATAAAGACGGTCCATCTAGCCTGGAAAAAAATTTAGACAGGCCCTGTCAGATCCATCGCACCCCGGCTAAACCTGCGAACCATACCAACCATAGTTGTTGGGTTTTCAAGCAGGCCAGCAAGCTTACCTCCGAACACAAGGGGAAAGGACCTTAGAGCAAAGACGAGGATAAACCTCGCCAGCCGAACACGAGGGGACAGAAGAAATTTCCACCGGAGATCAAAATAGTGAACATGATCTATGTCACTCATATCCCAAAAAGGGAGCGCAAACGCGCACTCCGAGATGTCTATGCCGTTGAGCCCGTTGCCCCCAAATTCAACCCATGGTCGGCATGTCCAATCACCTTTGATCGCAGGGATCATCCGACCAGTATCCGTCATGGGGGTTTGGCTGCCCTAGTACTCGATCCAATAATCGACGGATACCACCTCACTTGAGTCCTTATGGACGGGGGCAGCAGTCTCAATTTGATATATCAAGACACTGTCCACAAGATGGGGATAGACCCGTCAAGAATCAAGCCGAGCAGCACGACATTTAAAGGAGTTATAATGGGCGTAGAAGCCCACTGCATGGGCTCTTTAACACTGGAGGTCGTATTCGACTCTCCCAATAACTTTCAAAGCGAAGAGCTCATCTTCGACATCGCTCCATTCCGAAGTGGCTATCATGCACTACTTAGACGAATAGCCTTCGCCCGCTTCAATGCAGTCCCGCATTACGCCTATTTAAAACTCAAAATGCCTGGACCGTGTGGCGTATTCATAGATAATGGAAATACGGAGCGTTCTCTTCGCACGGAGGAGCACACTGCGGCCCTAGCGGCCAAACTCCAAAACGGCCTATTTAAGCCGAATAACTCATTGGTCGTTAAGACCGCGGACACAGCTAAACGTGTACGAAGCCCGCCTCAGTGCGGTAGTTTAGATAAATCCAAGCTCGATTAGCAGTTACGCCCCCATCGACTGCCCCATAAGGAGATAGCATACGTGCCTCGTGCACACGAGTATATCATTAAAATTCCTTGGGCGGTGCTGGGGGCACACTGCATAACAATAGTCCATAGTCCGGCTCGACCCTATTCAGACTCTAGAAATTATCTTTCAGGGTTCATCAAACAAACCAGCTCTGTTTACGGCCACACCGGATTCCTTTTACAGGTTTTTCCTCTTTCTACAGATGGCCATCACATTTTCCCCCCTTCAAGGACACATCAGAAAGGAGAAAATAGCGCAGACGTGCAGCAGGGCCCCACGCCAAGGTTTCTTTTCAGATTAAGACCCTGTGTAAACCTTTTATCTCTTTTTGTTTCATACTTTTCTGGCACTTAAAATATCCAAGGAAGTATTCAGCACTATCTGTAAGTATACGGTTCATCATACTGGAAGGGGATATTATAGAAGTAGTTCGGTTCATATTGTACTTGGAGTTTTATTCTCTCACCATCTGCATCCTCCCCGTGTCAGATTGCCGCATGTGCCTTGACACCAGGGTCCATTGCCAGGGGCTGTATTCAGCCCGGTATATGTTGAAAAGTCCAAACACCCTAGGGAGTGTTCGGCGTCACAAGTTTGGCCTTATATGCATCAGCTCCGAATCATGTCTTTGGTTAATAGTTAGGTTGTCCGGCTCCTGTGCTTACTACCTTACGTTTCGCTCTATCGGCTAGGGTAGTAAAGGGAGAACTATTGCTATTGTGTCCTGGTTCGTCCGGATGAGCACCTCAGTAGAGAAACCAGAAAACTGATTGTCATGATGCGGCGAGAGCTGGTCAACCACTCGAGGACTCACCGGAATCTTCGCGATTCCCTCCGTACTACACGAAGGACCGTTATTTTCGTCACGTATGAAAACGCATCGTATTCGGATAACTGCGTACATACCAAGGGCTATATTGTAGCCCCATTGTCAAACTCCTATGGCTAAGTGAAAGTGTTAAAGCCCTATAGTCTGATTGCCTAGTTCGCCGCATTGACACCTCCTTAATGGACCAAGACGTTGGGTGAAGAGTGATCAAGTGCTTTTTCCGAACACCCCCGCATTATATGCGAGGGGGCTGAAGCCGACGAGTGGTAAACTTTCAGATTATATATGTATAACGGCCGCACAGGAGGCACTGAAAAACTTTCTAGGCAAAAGAATAAATAAAGCCTTCATTTATAATACGCATCGTTTTTACAATTTTGATACATTTTACTCGAACATAATATCTTTCGAGCACTGACCCTCTATCAAGCGGGCACCCTCTAAGACTTCTTCAAAGTAATGCTCTGGCGTGTCCTTGGCCTCTGGTGGACTCCTTGTTGCAATATCGGTGGCCTTCATCTTCGCCCAATACGTCTTGACGCGGACAAGGGCCATCCGTGCACCTTATATGCACATCGACCGCTTTACAGCGTTGATATGGGACGCCGCATGAACAAGTCGTTGCACTAAGCAAAATAACTATTCGGAATTGGCTCGCTAGGCCACAGCCGGACCATGACGGCCTTCATGGCAAGTCCAGATATCCTATGGAGCTCGGCCCATTGGGCCATCTGTTCGTTTAGCAACAGCGGATGCTTTGGCATGCTGAATTGCGACCAGAAAAGCTTTTCTGCTTCACGTCCTTCCTGGGCTTGGGAAAACTGTGTTGCATCAGAGGCACTCTTCGACAAGTTCAAAAATGCATCTAGAGAACTCCACATTCGATCAAGTGGGGCATACTTTGGATCCCCGAATTCGGTTCACAATAAGAAGGACTTACCAGCCGCGATCTCCCGAGCTTGCCGGATCTCCTCCTGAGCCGCTCTAGACTCGGATCGTGCTTCCTTCGCCTCTTGTAAGGCCTTCTCAAGATCAGCCGCTTTTGTTTGGTTATCTTTCTCGAGAAATTCACATCGGCTAGTGGTATCCTTTAGCTCAAGCGCCATGGTAGATATTCTCTCCTCGCTCTAGCGCCTAGCAGCCTGTTCGGTTTTTAATTCGGCAGCCGCATTACTCACCTTGGCTTGCTCCTTGGCCCGGGCAAGCTCAGCCCGAAGGGTCTCAACGGCGGTGGCACCATCTGCAGTTAAGCATATAATATTTGCATATACTGACTGCCACAAAGACATACCTTGTGCCTCGTCGAGCCGCCTGCTCATGAGCGTGATGTCATCATCCGCCACATCAAGTTTCCGCTTCAGTTCGGCAACCTCTATAGCCCGGGCAGTCGCCAGGGCTGAAACAACGTGTGTGTCAATTAGTAAAATTATTTCCTGAGCTTATCTACCATTTTTTATCCTCTGATCGCCTCCGTTTGGACGTCAACCAGAGTCTCAGGGGCTACTATCTATACACAGGCGCATTTTGCGTTCACATCACAATTGAAAATATTACATTACATACCTCGAAGCCTCTTAGCAGGCTCGTAAAAGCTTCATTCAATCCACTTTTTGCGGAGAGCTCTCTCAACTACCGTACACATCAAGGTACGATGTTCTTCTAAGACGGGCGCATGTCGCAGTATGTCCGTCAATGTATCCAGCGCCTGCAGGTCCCTGGAAGTAGCCGTAGGAATACGGACTCCCTTCAATGGTATATGTCCACTCGACTTTTGAGTCGTCCTCGGTTGCATATCAGATAGTCTGGGGCTTTTATTGTTGGTCTCTGTAGGAGCCAAACACCCCGGACCCTGGGCGGCCGAAGTATCACCTTCTGGCCTAATCTTCACTTGTGGATCGGGAGAGATCCTCCGGGACGACACCTCGGGGTCGTCCGCCCTATGCGGCGGGGAAATCTATGGAGGCATCTCGCTCTCCATCTTCTCCGGAAGAAGATCCCCCGAGGAAGCGAATTGTTGAGGGAGGATGCATGCCGAACTGCAAAACACATATTTTAAATATTACCCTCGCAACCAGGAAAGAATGGGGTATGTTCAAAACTCCCTTGTTCACTTACGATTCAGCTAAGGGCCGGTCCCTATGGAGGAACTGCGTGGAAACATCACCTCCCGAACCAGAACCCCCTGACAGGGATTTCTTCCCTCGCTTGGAAGCCTTTATCTTCAAGTCTTTGGAGGTGGTCCTCTTCTTCCCATGGGGAGAGGGGATGTCAGTTTCTCCTTCCGTTTCATCTTTGGAAAAGGGAGTTCCAATCTCCCCGGACGCGGCGCCAGACATACCCCCGGAGTGGGGGCCACTTCAAACCTTCCTACTCCCATCCTTGTCTTCCTTCGACGACACTTGATAGGGTGCCGGAGCCAGCATCCTTGTTAACACCGGATCTGCTGAGTCTTCGGAAGAGGGGCCGAACACCTGATCCTCTCCGCCTTCTTTATCCAGCCCTCGCCGAGTATGGTTTTCTCAGTGAATCGTTATGAGAAATTTAACTAAACTGTGTTCGGGAGTCGAGTGCTTACCGAGGTATTCGGATGGTTGAAGTCGAGGCATGCCTCCTCAGTGGTGTCCGGACACTGTTTTCGTGATCCGAAGAATAACTTATACATCCCTTCGAGCGTCATGCTGAAAAAGTGCTAAAGGGTTCGCGGTCCTTCTGGATTGAGCTCCCACATGCGAAGAGGCCATCGCTGGCACGGTAGGACCCGACGGACTAGCATTACTTGGATTACCTTAACAAGATCGGTGTCCTTCTCAATAAGGTTCCGAATGCGGCTTTGCAATGTTTGCACTTCATCAAGCGATCCCTGGTTCAGCCCCTTATTAATCCATGATGCAAGCTGTAACGGAGGGCCAAATCGGAATACGGGTGTAGCCGCCCACTTTTTACCACAGGGTTCCGTGATATAAAACCACTCCCGTTGCCATAGGTCAGAAGTTTCTGTGAAGGAACCCTTTGGCCAAGAAATATTGGTGAGTTTGCTTATTATAGCACCTCCGCACTCCGCGTGACTCCCGTCGACTATCTTCGGCTTCACATTAAAGGTCTTGAGCCATAAGCCGAAGTGTGGGTAAATCCGGAGAAAGGCCTCGCACATGATAATAAATGACGAGATGTGAAGGAAGGAGTCCGGAGCTAGATCATGAAAATCTAGCCCATAATAGAACATGAGCCCTCGGATGAAGGGATGAAGAGCAAACCCTAACCCTCGGAGGAAGTGAGAGATGAATACAACTCTCTCATTGGATCTGGGAGTAGAATAACCTGCCCTTGAGCAGGAAGCCTATGGAGGATTTCCACGGTCAAGTATCTTGCCTCCCGAAGCTTTGCGATCTCCTCCTCTGTGACGGAGGAAGCCACCCACTAGCCTTGAAGGTTGGGTCCGAACATGGCTGGGAAGCGCGAAGCAATTGAACCTTGGGTGCTGGAGCTCGAGGTGGGAGAGGTTGAGGCAAGGATTAGCGTGGAAACGAAAGGACGGGTCTTAGCCCTCTTATAGAGGCAATGAATATCAAGCGCCCCCTCTTAGGCCCTGAAAACTGCCTATTCCCAAGGAATCTTGCCAACAGAACGGTTGGGTCATCCACAACCGTATTGATGAGAATCCCACAATAAGGGGACATGATCTCTGCTTTGACAAGACGTGCCAATGAAACCGCATCTCGTAATATGGAGCAGTGGGCTAAAAATGGTTTGAGTAAAGACCGAACGGCGACGTGATGTTACACTATGAAAAGTTGTCAGCAGATTGGACTCGTGAAACATTATACTCCCTACGGTTGTGTGTGGAATTTGTTTTGCAAAGCCGGACACGTTTCATGTGTTCAAAGGAAGATTTGGAGTATACGGAGGAGGAACCTGCCTTGCAATGCCGAAGACAATCTGCACGCCTAACACCTTGTCATTGAAGCCTAGTTTAGGGGCTACTGAGAGAGTCCCATATTATGGGGTCCTCGCACAGCCGGACTATTGATGTGGGCCAGACAGTTGGACTATGAAGATACAAGACAGAAGACTTCGTCCCCTATCCGGATGGGACTCTCCTTGGCGTGTAAGGCAATCTTGGCGACCGGATAATGATGATTCATTTATCTGTAACCGACTTTGTACAACCCTAGTCCCCTTTGATGTCTATATAAACCGGAGGGCTTAGTCCGTAGAGGGAGACATATACACAATAATAATCTCCATAGGCTAGACTTCTAGGGTTTAGCCATTATGATCTTGTGGTAGATGAACTCTTGTAATACTCATATTCATCAAGATCAGTCAAGCATGAAGTAGGGTATTAGCTCCATAGAGAGGGACCGAAACTGGGTAAACATCATGTCCCCCGTCTCCTGTTACCATCGACCTTAGACGCATAGTTTGGGACCCCCTACCCGAGATCAGCCGGTTTTGACACCGACAGGCGGCTTGGATGGACTGACCTAGATAGACAATCTGCATGAGGGAGTATAGAGTGTGTCGATCAAGGCCCGAACAGGGAGATATATCATTTGTGTGTGAAAGAAAACGAGGTTAATTGAGACTCCGATAAAGAGAGCGAGATTGAGCGAGTGTGGCCCACCGTGCGGAAGAAAGAGTGAGACTTTCTTGAGGGAGTGGCCTAGATAGACGATGTGTGTGCGTGCGCATGAGAGGTTGGGGGGCTAGATAGGCAATGCATGTATCTAGAGCGAGAGGGTGGGAGGGAGAGAGAGAGAGAGAGCTCGGCATGGGGTGCAATGGCGGGTGTGTGAGGTAAATACATTTGGTAACAGAGTGGAAAAAGGGAGTTATGTAGTTGAGAGAGTTAGACATTGAAACGTGGGGAGAAAGAATGAACATGTGTTGGAAACCGATAGCTTCCTAAGGTGGTTAGGAGAGGGAGATTGACCGATACAGGAAGTATGTAGCATGTGTGCCAAGGGGGTGGGGCTAAAAACAACATTTGAATGTAGATACTATGAGACTTAATATCGAAGTTTCAATTTGGTGTACATTGTAAGATTTGAACTGAGGACCATGCATATGGGTAATTATTTTGAATTCGCGCCATACTAGGTTTCAAAAAGTTGACATCGACTCGATTTGTTGTGCTATTTTGTAGGCCATATGTTTGAATCCATCCAAAAGTTTTCTCACCACCATGGTGTTCATCATATACATATGAATTTGTATTAAAAAAAGTAGCATGGATACAGTGAGATGCGAAATCCATGTTAGAATTGGAGATCGCTATGTGACACACACTCTAATTCAAATAACTAATTATGTGACACACACTCTAATACACGTTAGCATGGATACTGTGGATATCGATTCGATTTTTTTTCAAATAACTCCTCACTAATTAATTTATAGTATCTCGTTTCAAATGACTAATTATTTGCATGGAAAACACGGGCATGGTAATACATACAAATTCGTTTGCAAATGAAAGAAGATTCGTTTACATTATCAAATGTAGGTGCACCAGGAAGACCAGGGTCGTGTCGTGGTGGTCCTGTGTGTCGGACGGACGCTTAGCACCCAGTCACCCACCCCCCCTCCCTCCCCCCCCTCCCCCCCAAAAAAAGGATGACGACAAAATAAGTTCGTGCTTCCACGTTTCGTATTGAAATAGGTGGCGGCCCCAATTCCAGCCCGGCAAAATCTCCCTTCTCCATCGTCCCCTTCTGCACCCAGATTGCTCAAATCCCTAATTCACCGCCAACCCAAGCAAAGTTTGAATGTTTCCTCGTCTCGTCTCTTTCCCCACCTCTGTGTCGGACGACAACGACAAAGACGGCGGTCACGCTTCACCACCGCACCTGGGCTTCCTCATCTACGCCCTCGTCCACCGCACTGGGTGGTCCACCGACAACATCGGCCGCCGCAACCGACGTGCCTCACAGACACCGACTTCCACCGCATCAGGTGCGCTTCACCGATGCTGTCTCCCACCTCATTGGGGCTACTTCACCGAGCACATCGTCGCACCTCCGCTCCCCCGAGGCCATTGGGGCTTCACCAACGGTCTCGTCCACTGCATCATAGCACTCCGCTGTCACTCAAGATCTGCATCCGTGCGCGGCTAGCCAATGCCAGCGCATCACCCTCAATGGCTCTGAAGTGACCCGCACTCTAGCTAGGCGAGCAAGCCCAAACGCCGGCCCGAACTAGCTATCCACACATCACTCCCTTGTGCAATGTTCTTATGATGTTTGGATATCCTTTCACTGCTCTCTTAGCTTACACGCCTATGCAACTCTGACTTTACTCTTATTTCTTCTGGAGATATCATCTGAAACAAGCTAAACCATTTTTTAGTAAAGCATGACGGCGCTACGGGATCTGGTGCACATCCTGCACACCCGTATAACCTTGTAAGTATCTGTCCTCCGGTACAACAGCAAGGTTGATTCATCTTATTTGATCAACCATTCACTGTGTCAAAAATGCAGAGGGGTATGCTAGGAGCACAAGGCCTGCACATCCAAGCAAGTTGTAACATGGACTTGTACATGGAGCATCCCAAGTGCAAGCAGAGCTGCAGTGAGCCTGTACAACGAGCTAGCGTAAGTCCCTGCATTTCATGTAATTCGTACTGGCATGTGTGTATGATTTGTGTGCAATGGTGGATCCACGAATTAAAGTTACCAGGGGCAAACATTTAACTTAAAAAATACAAAGGCACTTGCACTCTGGAAATCAACATAACTTGAGAAATGTGAAGCTATGTGCACTTTGAAAACCAGCTAATGATCCAAAGTAGTTCAGATTATAAACACTAAATGACGCCAGCACCAAAAAACATAAAATGCAACATGGTGTACAAGGACTACAAAGATGGTATGTACCTACTTGAATTATTCATTCTCTGGCTGAAAATATCAAAGTGTAATTGCACCTATAACTAGTGCGCAAACTGCATATCAATATATATATCCTGCACAAGTATGCCAATAGTTCCAAACAACAGATTAGAAAAGTATTTATGCTACATTGTCATGATACGGGGACTTTCTAGTAGATGGCCTCGACGTTTCCTCAAGCCATGAAAATGCACTATAATTTGCTTGCCATCAATGCCTGCAAATCTTTATGTCTCCCTCAACATAGCAGATCATCATTAGACACTAAATCCTTCAATGGGATCTTGCAAAATGCTTGCATTAGATCCCTCATTAGACACTATATGTTCATCACCAGGAGCATGTAAAATGTTTGCATCAAATCCTTCATTAGCAATCTGTTCATTAGACACTTCATACTCAAGAACAACATGAGCTTGTATGTTTGCACCGGAAACTTGATTAGATACATCAGATTCAGTTAGATCAGTATTGATAGGGGGAGTTATAAAATAAGCAGAAATTGGTTTCATTTTCTCATAGATTCCCTACATACAAGCATTTTTACAACACTGTGAGGTTTAACTATTGGCCAGAAATTGAATAGTTGAATTGGATATAATCAGCGATGTGATGTACCTGCTCGTTGTGCATGCTACTCTTGCAAGCTGCGACTGTCCGTTTGGGCAAGCTCGATGCCATGCTCGTGCTGCCGCCGCTGTCTCCCATGCAGGCTACACTAAGGGTTGGATCTTCATCTTCTTGTCCTTCCTTTCGCTTGAAACCCGGCGATCGCCCTCCAATGAGGGTGAGGGAGTCCTGGATTAGGGGGTCCTCGGACAGCCGAACTATATAATTTAGTCGGACTTTTGGACTATGAAGATACAAGATAGAAGACTTCATCCCGTGTCCGGGTGGGACTCTCCTTTGCGTCGAAGGCAAGCTTGGTGATTTAGATATGTAGATTCCCTTCTCTGTAACCGACCTGATGTAACCCTAACCCCCTCCGGTGTCTATATAAACCGGAGGGTCTAGTCCGTAGGACAAGAACAATCATAATCATAGGCTAGCTTCTAGGGTTAGCCTCTACGATCTCGTGGTAGATCAACTCTTGTAATACTCATATCATCACGATCAATCAAGCAGGAGGTAGGGTATTACCTCCATAGAGAGGGCCCGAACCTGGGTAAACATCGTGTCCCCCGCCTCCTGTTACCATTAGCCTTAGACGCACAGTTTGGGACCCCCTACCCGAGAACCGCCGGTTCTGACACTGACATTGGTGCTTTCATTGAGAGTTCCACTGTGACATCGAAGATAAGGTTGATGGCTCGCCTTGTTATCAAGGACAAAATCACCTCCGGGGGAGCCTTGGCCTCAGGCCAAACCCTCCGGCTGGGCGGTTTTATTACGACCGCCCGTTCGGCCGTCGAGCCAATGATGACCTCTCGGGTCATGGAGAATCGTCTCTGCGTCAGCTTGGAGCATGCCGAGCAGATGGATCCGATGGAGCTATCGTCTTTGAACGAGATCTTAGATCGCATCGCCGCCCTGGGAGTCGCTACGGACTACGGCCGGATTGGTCTTAAACCTGATCAGAGGGAGATTAACTCTTCGCCGGTCACCCATCAGATAGCGGTGGTGGAGGAGCAACGCAATAACTCTCCTCCCATACTTAAGATGGACTATGTCCGGATTACCGAGCTCACCGAGCCGGATACCCGTTCACGGGAAGACATGCCCCAAGTCCCAGACTTAGAACCGGACTATGGGCTCAAAAATTTGGGTAACATCCCGGAAACCGAATTATCAAGTTCGGAAGCTCTTCAAGCTTTGGGTCCCAGATCGGGTCAGGGTTTGAATTTAATTCGCCCCACCCACCCAGATACAAGCGATCTTTTCCATATCAGACAACAATCCCAAGAGACAGTACATCACTTTTGGGCCAGATTCCTCCTTGTAATGAACAAGGTTAAGGACTGTTGCGAGGAAGACGCAATCTCATTCTTTTGAAGAAATTGCACGGATAAGGGAATCCTTAATGCCATAAAACACCGTTGCATACCACACACTACAAAAAAAGACACATCCGTGACATTTTGGGCCGAACAAAAAATATTCTATCATACATATGACACTTCTATGACGATAATTGTGACAAAACCCGGTATCATCATAGATGTGGTGGGCTCCTACTTCTATGACACAAAATCATGACAGAAAATGGGCTTTTCATCCTGGGCGGGCCGGAGACGCAGCTGCATGACATTCTTTGGGCCGTCCATGATGGAAAAAACCGTGGTAGAAGCGAGGGGAGGAAAATTTCGGGGAGTTGCCGGTTACGGTGGGAGGTCGGGGGCCGAGCGATGTGCGTTTCTCTCGTACACGTACGCGCGTGTGTGCGAGGCATTGCCTCTAACTGAACCCGAGCGAGGCGTTGGGCTCTAACTGAACCCGAGCGATTGCACTGCAGGCTACGCGTTACTGAACCCGATCGATCGATCGATGCCTGTTAACTGAACCCGATGGAGCAATTCCTTCGCTACTGCTGCTAACTGAAGTCGATCGATTGGATGAACAGTGAGCATTGCGGGGGGGTTTGGATGAAGAGTGAGCGGTGGCGTTGCCTCTAGATGAACAGGACCCCGTGGTGTGGAGGGCTGGATGAATAGTAGATGGTGGAGGGGTGGTCGTGGAGGGGTGGTTGAACAGGACCCCGTGGTGTGGAGGGCTGGATGAACAGTAGAGGCTGGAGGGCTGGATCAACAGTAGACGGTGGAGGGGTGGTTGAACAGTAGCCGGTGGAGTAGCGCGCGGTGGAGGCTGGATGAACAGGATCCCGTGGAGGCTGGAGGAGGTCGACGGTAGCCCGTGGAGGTTGGAGGAGGTCGACGGTGAAGATGAACAGTATCCCGTGGAGTCCCGTTTTGCGGTACGCCACACCCCTCCCGATGAACAGGACCCCCGTTTCGACCGTAGTGCTCCAACACAAGTCCGTTTTGTCCATTTTGCAATACGCCACACCCCTCCCGATCAACAAGACCCCCGTTTCGACCGTAGAGGTCCATTTTGTCCGTTTTGCGGTACGCCGCACCCCTCCCGATCAACAGGACCCCCGTTTCGACCGTAGGAGGTTCGTTTCCTCTGTTTTGTGGTATGCCACACCCCTCCCAATCAACAGGACCCCTGTTTCGACCGTAGGAGATCCGTTTCCTCCATTTTGCGGTATGCCACACCCCTCCCAATCAACAGGACCCCCATTTCGACCGTAGGAGGTCCGTTTCCTCTGTTTTGCAGTACGCCAGGCCCCTCCCGATCAACAGGATCCCGTTTCGAACATGGCCGGTCGAACACAAGGCCGTTTCCTCCGTTGTGCGGTACGCCAGGCCTTGTTTCCATCGCCTGTTCCTCCAAGCCCTGCTGATGAACACGACCACGCATTCCGTTCCGACCCAGCCGGTTGGCTCCCCATGAACATGAAGATGATGCTGTTTCTCCGTTCTGACCCAGCCATGTTCGTATGCACGAGTAGGCGTTCGAGACCCTGCCCGTATGTATGTATGTGGTCGTATTGTCTTTCTTGCACCCTCGCCGCTGTACGTACGTGTACATGCTACGTGCGCGTCTCTACTATGACACGTGCGTGCCTCTACTACGACACGTGCGTGCCTCTACATCGACCAGTATTTACGTACACGTTTGCCACCAGAATGACAATGCTACGTACGCTTCGACTAGGTGGGTCCCGACTGTCAGGCACTTCCTTGTCTGCGAAGATGTAGCTGGTGGGTCCCAGCAGTCAGGGGGGCGAATCATTTTTTTTTGCCCGGACGCACTTCCTTGCGTGCGAAGATGTAGCTGGTGGGTCCCAGCAGTCAGGGGGCAAATCTTTTTTTTGCCCGGACGCACTTCCTTGCGTGCGAAGATGTAGCTGGTGGGTCCCAGCAGTCAGGGGGGCGAATCGTTTTTTTTGCCCGGACGCACTTCCTTGCGTGCGAAGGTGCAGCTGGTGGGTCCCAGCAGTCAGGGGGGAAACATTTTTTTCGCGAAATACGGTGGCCCGTCCGGTGGGTCCCCGCTGTCAGGTGGAGGAATAATTATTTTCCGCGTAATAAGGAGGCACTTCCTTGCTGCGGCCGTGGACCCAGCTGTCAGCCTCTCCACATACAGTCCACGTCCGATGGAAGTCGTTCCTTGACCACGTTGACCACGCCGCGCCGAGAGCACCAGGGCGGTGGACGACGGCGAGGCCTAGGAAGGGGACGACGGGGAGCCGGGGAAGACGCGGCAGTGGAAGCCCGCGCGGAGAGGAGTACGAGGGTTCACTGGTTCGGCTGCGGTGTGAGGCTGCCGTCGCCGCAGGGCCTGGCCAGCGGTGGGAATAGTAGGGGGCGGTGAGGCCTCCGCGGCAGCACATCCGGCCACGGGAAGCAGGAGCATGCGACACGACCGGCGCTGCTTTGGGCGGCTGGAGCAAGAAGACCAGAGGTTGAAGAAGCACTACGGCCGTTGGATGGACATCGTACGGTCACTGGAGCTAGAATCGTTTATATTGACTAAGTTGACAAAGCCCTCCGTCCCCATCAACTTTGTAGGCCCACAAGTCAGCCTCCCACAAAGGTGGGTCCCAGCTAGCAGGGGGTATTCATTTTTTTGTGCGTAATAAGGAGGCACTTTCGGTGGGTCCGAGCTGACAGCAGGGGGAACGTTTTTTTCGCGAAATACGATGGCCCGTCGGGTGGGTCCCAGCAGTCAGGGGCAAACGTTTTTTTTTTTTGAGAAATACTGGTGGCCCGTCCGGTGGGTCCCTGCTATCAGGTGGAGGAATAATTATTTTCCGCCTAATAAGGAGGCACTTCCTTGTGGTTGCGTGGACCCAGCTGTCAGCCTCTTCACGTACAGTATTCTTCCGATGGAATTCGGTCGTTGACCACATTGACCATGCCGCGCTGAGAGCACCACGGCGGTGGACGACGGCAAGGCCTAGGAAGGGGATGACGTGGAGCCGGGGAAGACGCGGTAGTGGATACCCACGCGGAGAGGAGTACGAGGGTTCACTGGTTCGGCTGCGCTACCGTCGCCGCAGAATAATAGGGGGTGTGGGTGAGTGGAGTGGAGGGATGGCCTGGCCAGCGGTGGGAGTAGTATGGAGGCGGTAAGGCCTCCGCGGCAGCACAGCCGGCCACGGGAGGCAGGAGCAGGTGGCACGACCAGCGCTGCTTTGGGCGGCTGGAGCAAGAAGACTAGGGGTTGAAGAAGCACTACGGTCGTTGGACGGACATCGTACGGTCAGTCGAGCTAGAATCGCGCATATATTGACTAAGTTGACAAAGCCCTTCGTCCCCGTCAACTTAGTAGGCCTTGTCAACTTAGTGGACATCGTATGGGGAGTATTCTTTTTTTGGGCGTAATAAGGAGGCACTTCCTTGCGTGCAAAGATATAGCTGGTGGGTCCGAGCTGTCAGCGGCGGTAACATTTTTTCCGCGAAATACAGAGGCTCTTTCTGTGGGTCCCAGATGTCAGGTGGAGGAACCATTATTTTGCGCATAATAAGGAGGCATTTCCTTGCGTGCGGCCGTGGACCCAGCTGTCAGCCTCTCCACGTACAGTCCACTTCAGATGCATGTCGGTCGTTGACCACATTGACCATGCCACGCCGAGAGCACCAGGGCGGTGGACGACGGCGAGGCCTAGGAAGGGAACGACACGGAGGTAGGGAAGACTCGGTAGTTTTTTCCCACGCGGAGGGGAGTACAACTGTACGAGGGTTTACTAGTTCGTCTGCCGTCGCCGGAGAATAACAGCAGGTGTGGGACTGTGTGTGGGTGGGTAGAAGGATGGCTAGGCCCGCGATGGGAGTACGGTGGGGCGGTGAGGCCTATGCGGTAGCACAACCGGCTACGTGGAGGAGGGAGCAGGCAGTCCCGCCGGCACTTGTTTGAGCGGCTGCAGCAAGAAGAGCAAAGTTTGAAGAAGCACGACGGCCGTTGATTGGACATCCAACAGTATACAGGCCATCTATGGAAAGCCTCAAATCTGTGGAAAACAGCATACATCCCATCTTCCATTATTTCAAATAGTTTGCAACCCATTTGCTAATTCTTACGGGTTTTTTTGGAGCCCATATTCTTTTTGTTAGCATTACAGCCCATATTCTGGCCACAGTTAAAAAATTATACGAAATTTTGCATATGTCGGTGTGGTCTGAACTGTTTTTAATCCCGAAATTTCGAGTCACATCCAGACTAATTTTAAAAATAAATGTATATCAATATAAAATCCTATAAATTGTCCACGCATAAAAATCAATGCAATTTAAAATCTCGAAATGAAAAAAAGATATTTGAAACTAATTGCCGGTTTGATGTGTTTTAAAAATGTACAGCCCATTTCTCATTACTGATAGGCCATTTTCTCGGCCAATCGAATGAAGCTCTCCTCGTCTTGAAAGATTTGCAGCCCAACAGGCCTGATAAAGCGACTTACTTGACAAATCACAAAAAAACTGGGCTAGCCATTTTCAGAAAGAAAAAAAACTACTGGGCTGGTCTGTGGTAAACATAAAAGAAAAGGCTGTCTAGACAGGCCAGAGTGTCCCGCACAGCCCAGTTGACACCCTGCTTCCGTCTCAAAAACAAATTAGATAAATGCCACTCCAATTATGGCGATTCATAAAAATGCCACTGCAATTTCCAAACTTTGAAAAATGCCACTGCAATTTTTGCAAACTTTGAAAAACGCCACTGCAGTTTGCAAACTTTGAAAAACGCCACTCCAGACTTCGAAAAATGCCACTAGAAATGGCATGAAATGGCATTTTTCAAAGTTTGGAAATTGCAGTGGCATTTCTCGGAGGCATTTATCAAATTAACCCAAAACAAAAATAAATGGGCGAGCTGCTGGGTCCCTGGTGTCAGCCGCTCGTTGTGCAATTCTCTCGTTTATTGACTACGTTGACAATGGCATGGGACCCAGATGTCAGAAATCCACTAGGAGGAGCCATTTTTTTATTGGCTTGAAATAAGGAGGCACTTGCTTGCGTACTGCCATGACCTTGGCGGGTCCCTGCTGTCATCCTCTCCACGTACAATCATCTCCTGATTGTGTACGCGTCAACTTGCTAGGCCCACAAGTCAGCCTCTAAACCCGTGGAGGACAAATACAACCCATTTAAAAAAATAACAGCCCATTCCATACGTTCAAACGGAAAGTTCAACATTCAGAGCAAAGTAACAGGTCTGATCCACATATAGAGTACTGAACTTCCACGTTGACAACCATCATAGCCAAGTTAACTATCTACTCCCACTAGACAAGTACTAACTTACTCTTAGCTAACTAGATGATGCCGGCCGCCATCTGTGGTGCACGCTAAATGCCGACACCGGCATCCTGCGCCTCGCCTCGAACTTGCCAGAGGTGCGATAGGGCGCGTTGCTCGCGCGCGTTGGCCCTTTCCATGCCGGCGTGGTCCACCGAAGCTTCGGCTTCCAAGCGGGAAACCCACTTGACGAGCTGGTAGTAAAAATCAGCGTCGCGAACGCGTGCGTGCCCGACAGCCTCCAGGGCTATTTGCCGGGCGCCGGCCTCCACGTAGTCGGCCCAGTTGCGGGCGCTCTGCTCGCGACTCAGAGCATCGGTGCGCTGCTGCTCCATGTCCCGCTGGCGGCGCAAATCGGTGATACGCTGCTCCTCCGCCAGGCGGTCGCGCTCCAACAACTCCTGCTCCTCCGCCATGCGGTCGCGCTCCAACAACTCCTCGATCTGCGCATTGCCATCTAAAGACAGATAGAATGCCTCCTCCCTCCGTCTGCCTTCCGGTGAAAAACCGAACACTAGTTCCGGCGGTGACCGCCTCCGGCGTCGCCTACCGCGGACGGGCGGGGGCATGGCGGACGTGGAGAGCGACGTCGGGCCGGTGGGGGCTTATGAGGATATGGCAAGTTGGGTCACTGTGGCACCGGAGAAGGCCAGGAAACAGTACTTATAGGGGGAAGGTACCGCGACTGTCATTGGAATTCAATGCATAATGGCTTAGCGCGCCAGCTTCCCGTGGAAAACTAGGGAAACTGAAATTATGACTGTGCCGTCCCGTCCCGTCTGGGTCGCACGCCGGCATGGCGGTCAAACAAGTGCACTCGAATCATCTCCCTCCTTGTAAATAATGATTCCACAGATTTAAAAAGCCCGCAACAATTAAAGCGTATCTTTTTCGTATCAGTTAGCTGCTTTAATTATGGCCGGCTGCATGCAGGCACTCAGAATCGCTCGCAGGCAGTACGCGAAGCAGCATGCAACGAGTCGCAGCCGAGGGCACGCATGCAGCCACTTAAATCGCTGGAATTAATTAGGCTTAAACTTCTGCATGCCGTTAATTATTGCCATGCCTTGGTCTTGCTGCTTTGCTCACGGGACTAATAAACCCGGACAGAGGGAGTACCTTGGTTGGTGAGAGGTTTGAATTAAGCCCTGCAAACCGGAAAGGAGGTACTAGTACGTGCGTGATCCGCTATTTATTCGTGTAGGATCGAGTAGGTCGTTTCTTGAATTGAGCCCTGCAAACCGGAAAGGAGGTAGTACGTGCGTGATCCGCTATTTATCCGTGTAGGATCGATAGTGTAGCTTGTCAGTTTCTTCAGAGGTAGGCATTTTTATCCGTGTAGGATCGATAGTGTAGCTTGTCAGTTTCTTCAGAGGTAGGCATTTTTATTCAAAAAACTGCCACTTCGCATCTTGCGTCGCAAATAAAACTGCCAGGAGCGCATTTGTAGGCTAGCTAGTGATCGATCAGTAACTTGTAAACACTGAGCGAACAGAAATAAGTAACTGTTAATGCATCTCAATGATTCACAGATCATATACAAATATGTAGCTCCAAAAGCAAAGATCAGCCACTTCGGATCTTGCGTCGCAACTAAAACTAACTAGTACGATTCCCATACATAAGATCAACATGTTAATGCATCTCAATGATTCACAGATCATATACAAATATGTAGCTCCAAAAGCAAAGATCTAGAAAAAACATCTGTTCTTCCTACTAACATGGATGCTTCTATTGGCCAACATTCAGTACAGACTGAAAGACAAATTTGTTTGTGAAGTCTACAATTCCTCTTGCAAACGTAAGTGGTTTCACCAACAGCTGGAACCATGAGAATGAACCACACATGATGGAGGAACATCCACTGCAATATGATTTGGTCTTCTCTCGATCACACCGCGAGACTATTTTCGGAATACAAACTTTAACTTAGGCAAAATGATGCCCATTGTATAATCAGACCAAAGCAATGAAGCACCAACTGTTGGCCAGTAAATAGTACAGTACTACTTTTCTGCAGTCCATGAAGTGACTATCCAATCTTTGTGTCTATTTTCAAATGGCACTGCATGCAGTGACTATACTATTCTCTTGTGCAGTTCAACCAAAATTGCGGACACTTTGTTTGTTTGCCAAATAGCAACGGGCAGACATCTCTGTCTGCACAAATATCAAGCAGCTAGTAAACATATCAAGCAGCTAGCAAACCACTAGTATTACTATCTAATGACAGTACAAAAAGAGTAGCAAGATAGTAGCAAACCATGTACCTTCGTAATGAACAGCTCATAGTGCCACCAATTGGATATAAAGGTTTGGAAAAAAACATGCTCCTAATGTTGAACCAGTTGGACTTTTTGTGCAGCTCCACTAAAATCGAGCATCCCTGTTTGCATAGATATTGAAAGTGTGATTACTATAAAAGTGGCACTAGTTGAAGCATAGACTCACAAATATAAGCATTCCAATTTCTTAATGGGAAAAGGTAGCAAGACTGTTTCTAACAACCTGTTTGAAGGAATAAATAAAGCAACAGCGGCTGATGTCAGGAAGGCATACATAGTTTTTTCTGAAAAACTGAGCCATTCCTGACCTTTCCTCTTCTTTTAAGCAAATTTTGTGCAGTTCTACTAAAATAAAATGCCATCACCGCCTTGACAATTCAGTGACACTGTACAAAAGGAAATGACTTAACATTACATCATGATGTCAGGTATGTAGTCGACAGGCATTAGAGACAAACATACAGACCTCCTCCGATAACATAATGAACATTAATTTTAACAAAGGTGTGACTAGCTTTACCGGGATAATTTGAGTGAACTCTACACCATTCGAATACTACAAATATACACTAATCCAGTGGCTAGTGCAACAGTAGAGTAGTTAGTTTATTACAGGGTACAGTACAATGGTTTTACTGAACAGATTTCAATAAACTCTAGCACTGGAAGGTTTCTATAAGAATTAACAATACAAAATGTAAAGGTAACAAGTTTCAGCATTGGTATACTAGTGGCATTAGACAAAATGTAAAGGTAACAATACATCCACAATCAACAGCTAACCCTGAAATAATCCAGTGACATTAAATGGCATTGCTTAAATTTATCGGTGGCATTAGACTGAGAGCGGCATTAGTTAAATGTGGCTTCACTTTAGCAGTAGCATTGCTTGACTTGACTGCTGGCGTTATACTAACAGCAAAAAAGTGGCAATAAGAGCATGGGAGGCCCACTCGGACAGTGGGCGCACCAGTACGATGTACCTCCACGGACGCAGAGTGGTGAGGGAGGTATGGTTGCCCAGAGCAACAAATATCCAGGCAGCATATGTGGATTACGTCCCATTTTTGTTCTCTTTAGCCACCTTTTTCCTATGTGAGGACAACAAACCGATCGACCTGGTCATTCTCTATTGCGTTGTCATGCCTTTCTACCCTTCTTCAACCAAGAGACACGAGACTCGTTCCTTAGCTACTGTTTTTCCCCTTTTCAACCTAGATGCGGGTTTGATGCCTACTCTCTTGGACAGTACAGTCTCCCTTCCTTTCCTTATTCAACCAAGACATGGATTAGCCTGCATGAAGTAGGGTTTCCTTTAATAGTGCAAATTATGGTTTTCGTCTGCGTGGCGAGCACAACAGAGGATAGAAAATTGGGAAGATGGTGGAGTGGAAAAAGATCCACATGCAATGACGTGCCAAATGGAGCAATAAAACAAGGATATGGTTTGAAAAGAGTTAGCAAACCTGAGGGTCGGTGGGAAGTGGCTTCACTCGTGGTCGTCGTCCTCCGCACACACTACGGCAGCGAGCTTGGGGACGGAGGCCATCCAGCACAGGCGCTAGGTCTGAGAGGACGGCCTTGTCGTCAGTGCGTGACCTCGCTCGTCGACCACGAGTGCGTCAACATTGCACGTCCTTTTCTTCCCCGGCGGATCTGTGACCACCAGTGAGGAGGGAGAGAGGGGCCGTCTTTTTTAGATCTAGAGAGAGGGTGGTAGTGTGAGAAGCAAGTGGGCAGTCCTTGGCAAGAAAGCGCTGAAGCTCCAGCCTATATATCTTTTTTATACTACTAGTACTAGAGGTGGAGTAGTGGTAGAGTAGTTTATATTTTCTCTGCGTACAGTACCAGTTAGTCATGCTTCAAAACTGAACGGCACGCCATTAAAAAAATAAAGGTCGATAACTAATGCGGCACCTCGGGCCAACGCGGCCAGATCGCATTTTGCAGGAGAAATTACACACCATGTTTCGTTGACATGTGGTCCGGTTCCAACATATCAGTGAGACGACGGCGAGTAGTAGGAGTATTTCCGAAACGACGTGTAGGCCGGGGCGCCCCTTCATGAACTGTGGCAAACTGGCAACCATCCACCGACTCTTCGCCTTTCCCTCTCGATTGGAACTGCTGTCGCACGCTCTTCCTCTCCCTCCTCCATTTTCCTTCAGCCCTTCACCCTTTCTTCTACCATTGTTCGATCATCTTCTCCATGGAGGGAACAGCACGGGAACGACCCCGTTATTCTTGCCCCGATCTGAAAGATGATGTGGTGGAGGAACTCATTGATCGGTGCAACGTCATCACCTCGGCTAGCATGGCAGGTTCGTTCAAGCCCATTCTTGACTCAACTAATAACATCATTACAAGGAACCCAAGAGTCAAGGATCGGTTTGATCTCCCCTATCTTCTTCGCCGTGACCCTGATGACTGGCGCCGTCATGATGGAGGCCTCGCCCTGTGCAAGTTGATGCCGCTTGATAATGATATGTATGATGTTAAGATGCCATCGCTTGAGGGCAAGGCTTGGGCAGGCGCAAATGGAGATTGGGTTGTTTACATTGGGTACAACTACGAGTGGGAACTTGTGAATGTGTACACTCGTGACCGGGTTCCACTTCCAAAAATCTCAGCAAACTGCCCAGAGGTTGAGCACACCGGTATTGTACGCACGTTCAAATACAATCATGGTGACTGTCTTCTACGGAAGATAGCAATTTCTCGAGTTCCCAACCGCTCTTGGAATTACAACAACTATGAAGTTGTTGCTATCTTCGACAAGCTTGTTGCCGTCCTTGCTGGTTTGACTCGATGGATATTGCTCAAAAATCAGTTTCTGTACATGGATGAGTACTGTGATGCAATTGAATACGAGGGCCTTGTGTTTGCTGCCACCACTCGTGGCACTGTTTTTGCATGGAATTGTTGTTTCGGTACGTTTGTCTTCCACCGTAATTATAATTGTTTCATCCACATGCATGCGGGTTAGCAAGTTTCCCTTTACTAATTAACCTTCTTCTTGTGTTTCCAAGGTCCTGCGAACATTCCACCACCTATACTTGAAGATTTTTATAACCAAGGGGGAGATGACGATGGTGATGATCACGAGCATGAGGACGAGCAGCGCCCATATACTATTTGGCGCCTGGCAACTGATTCCGATGGATCACCTCTTCTCGTGTGTATACAACCCACTGATGATGTTACTGCTAAGGAAGCAGGTGTAGTCTCCCATGGTCGCACTCTCCGGACCTATTCCAACACCCGTTGCATGGTATTAGGGATGGATACTAGTGTGCTAGCGCCAACTCCTTCTCCCTGGTACAGAATTGATAGTCTTGGAGAAAACTCGCTCTTCCTTGGACAAAACTATCCAATGATGGTGAAAGGCGATCCAACTGCTGTTGACACAACGTTACTACCATTTATGAGAAGCAACTGTGTCTATACCTCGGACATTTGGGTGGTTCCCTACCCTGGTACTGATATAGTAGGCCGCTTCAGCCTGGATGATCAGTCCTGCGTTGGTCTCCAGATCGACAATGGATGGCCCGTCCCAGAGAATCACTTGTGGTTCAAAGCAAGCGTTTCCAACACCGAGGAATGGTTGAGTTGAAGTTCATTTCATTGCTTGTTATTTGTTGTGTGGTGAAAACTTTAGTATTTATAATGTATCCTCGTTGTCGATGTGGGTTGATGACCTGTTGTATGTAATAAAATGATATGCCTGTGATAAACTTACTAAATTTATGAATGGCTTTCGAGTCGCTTCTGTGAGTGAGTGGTGCGACGAGGCAAAAAAATATTTTCCGAATACATAATTGTACGTGCATTGCAACAGGTTATCGGATGAGGCCAATCAACAATAGTAGTACACTATTTGTACTAGCTTCACATGCTTCGCGCGTTGTGCGGGTGTTTTTACTGTAGCCATATTGTACTACTACGTAACCAGCACCTCGAATCCTCGATACTAGTAGTACTATATAGTAAGTAGTAGGAGTAGTAGGGTGGCATGGGCCAGAACAAGCATTCACGTCCAGGAGTACGACACACGCCACCAGCACGACTTCCATCTGACACCATATTTCTTGGAGTCCGTGCTAGAGCAATCTCTTCAACCTCATCGTTTCTCTAACTCAGCCATCGCACGGCGGGCGAGGTGGGGGTTTGCCGATAGTCGGTTTCCTTAACTGCGGTCCCACTTGTAAGGCCAACTGCAACGCACGACCCCAAACGGACCTCCGTTTTGCACGAACTCCAACGATAATTTTGACTAGAAAAGCAAGACCAAAGAAAACAAGAACCACAAGAATACATTTTACTACTCCTGTAAGTTGGATTAGTGCCTTCTCGATGCATTCATTGTTGATCTGCGGAGGCTCGATCTTGCGTGCTTCTTTCTTCTTCGAGTGTAAAGAAGTAGACATTGCTTCCTCGCATCTAGTCTCATGTCTAGCCTCTATTCTAGTACTCCCTCTGGTCCGTTTTTCTCTGCGTCTAAGCAGCAACACGCATACCAAGTAGGAGTATCAACAAGTGCACTAATCTCATCTATAGCCTCTGTGCTAGCTAAAAGTGATAGAACATCTACTAAATTGCGCTCTATCAATATATGGATGTACTCTTCTTCCCAATACACAAACTTGCATCCATTCTACTCCCTCCGTTGCACAATACATGCCTTCTATTTGTCAAAATATATATGTATCTAGACATGTTTTAGTATATAGGTACATCCATTTTTGGACAAATGGAAGTCAAGTATTTTGGAACGGAGGGAGTACACAATAAAATTTTTAAGTTAGCACAACTAGTCTAATCCGAGAGCACAACCGAAGATTTGGTCGGGTTCTTCCTCCTTTTGCCGACACGTGGGACATCCAGCATCCAGGTCATGTCATGAAAGAAAATAGAGTGGTAGTTGAAGCCACGAGATGTGCATCTTGGGTTAAACTGTAAATAGAATCTTACTACTCTTGAGTAACTCCAAAAGCGGCCACCGAAGATCTTTCTTGGATTTGTTTTTCATCACCAGCACGTCGAGGTGAAAGATGTGCAGGTTCAGTGGGTCCTCTTGCGTTTTCACTGACATGTGGGCCGCATGTGAGCAAACAGACGAAAGGCTCCGCGCGTCCGCTGGCTGGCTGAGAAGAGAGATAGAGGAGGGCTGAGCATGGACTGCAGGAAAAATTTTCTACGTACCTCGATATAAGCTCGATATAGTGGGCTGGCATGGGCCATAACTAGCATTCACGTCTAGCAATATGGCACACGCCACCAACACGAGTCCTATCTGACACCAATTTTCTTGGAGTCCGTGCTACAGCCATCTCTTCTCCCTCTTGTTTTCTCAGCCATCGCGTGGTGGGCGGGGTGGGGGTTTGCCGATAGTCGATTTGCTCAACTGCGGTCCCACTTGTAAGTGAAAATGCAACACCGCACGCATTCCCGCTTGAGCGGCGTGCCGGACCAACCGTGTGGGGGTGCGACGCGAACATGGCAGGCTTTTCATTTTGAACTCGTAACTTGTAAAATTTGGTTCTGCTCCATGGCGCGATCGATATATAGAAAATAACGATTTTGCCTAGAGTAATGAGAAGTTTGGTTCTGGCACCGTTCATGCATGGAGTACATACGAAAATTATGAAGTTGATGCAAAAGATAAGATAATTACTGTAGTATCATATACTACTACATGGATTTGACGGAAAGATAAAAATACATATGGATCCATCAACGACATCCTCACGCCCTACTGCGCCGGGTCACCAACCGACGTGTGAGGAGCAGCGGCGTTGGCGGCGAGCTCAACGTGCTTCTGAACAGTGACGTCCAAGGTTGCCTTGCGGTCCAAGAAGGCCAGCGTCCTATCGTCCTCCTCTTGCATGTAGTAGTCCTTGTGGATGATTTGCGCGTAGACGTGGGTGATTATGTCGATGGTGTCTTGCTGCGCCAGGCGCTGCACGGCGAGCGCGACCTCGAGGTGGACATTCTCCGGCGCGACGGCGGGCAGTCGCAAGGCCATGAATGCATCGAAGAGATTGTCACCATAGTGGCCGTTGAGGGTGGCGGGCATCGCAGAGCCTGGGCGCGTCGGCTGGAGGCTTAGTCAAATTCGTCCACGAGCTTCTTGACGACAGTGAACTTGTCGAGGAAACCGACAAGGACCTCATCAAACAAGGAGACGAAGCTGTCATCCAAGCGGCTCATCGCCCTGGCGGCCTCAAGCAATACTACCTGGAGACGTTCCTCATTGCCGGGCCGCAGGCCGGCGTCGTGGACCATCTGGCACAGCCGGCTGATGCTCGCGCTCATTGCCTCCATGGGTCAACTGATCTTGCGATTCGAGTGATCACTCTTTGTAACGCCCCGGATACAACTTTCCGTATTCGTAACTCCAACTCTTGCCTTTTCCGGAGATGCGATATGATATTTCCTCAGTGGTTGGGTTTTTGTCTGTTGTTTTGCGTTTTGTTCTTGTTATGGATCTCGTCTCATGTCATCATTCACATTGCATCGGCATCATTTTCATAAAACTTGCATCCGTTCGGGTTCCGCCGGTTCTCTCCGTTGTCCGTTCGGAGTCCAGACACACTCGCACGCGCCCGCGGCACCTCCGAAATATTATTTTATAAGTGGCATAAAAATGTTCTCGGAATGGGTTGCAACTTGTCATGCGGTCTTATTATAGTGTAGACAGACCGCCTGCCAAATTTCATCGCATTCGAAGTCCGTTTGATAGCCCAACCATCATCCGTAGCGGCACCGTTGCCGGTTTAATCGTCGGACGTTTCGGTATCCGAAACTACCGCCGGGCCTCTCTTTCTCTCCTCTTCTCTCAGCTCAACCCCTCTTCTCAGCCCACCTGCAGCCCACCTAAACCCTCCTCCGATCCGGAGCCCTCCGATGGCGATCTGAGGCTCCGAAACGCCCCAAACCCCTCCTAACCCTAGAACCTACTCTATTTAAACCCCTCTCCTGCCATTTTGGGCAGGCCCTAGCCTCCCCTAACCCCCAGCCACAGCTTCCCCTTCCTCCTCGCAGTCTCCGCCGCCTCCCACCTTCGTTTCTGCGCCACTCCAACCCTGCTCCGCCACTTGGCGCCCCCGCCAGCGCCCTACGGCCAATCAAGCCACGCCACATCACCCCCTATCCACCCTGCAGCCAACCAGGGCTGGCCACATCGCCCCTGGCCTCCTCCCTCCGCCGCCAGCCCCCCAGGCCCGCGTAAGGCCCGCCCCGGGCCGGATCTGGGCCCGAAGCGCCCGCGCCCCCGCTCCTCGCTCTCGATCTGGGATCGGCAGGGGTCGGACCCCTCTGCTCCAGCGCCGTCCCCGCCGCCTCGCCGGGAGCCCCTCCGCTCCTCCGCCGTCCTCCGGTGACCAGGTCTCCGCCCTCCCTCTCCTTCCACCAGTGTTCCCTCTCCCTCACCCGACCTTCCTCTCTCTCCCCCTTGCAGGGCTCCGCCGTCGCTGCTCGTGGAGCTCATCACCGGCCCCGCCTGCGACCGGATCGGGTCCAGCCGGACCCAAGTCCGCCGCCTCCTCCTCTCCCCGTTGCGCCCCTCGTTAGCCCCGTCGCGCCCTCGCTAGCTATTGTTGCGCCGCCGTGCTTCGTCCTCGACGGGAGATGGCCGACGCCCCTGCATCGTCCACGCAGCCTGGGCTGCCTCCCCTTCGCCTGATGGCCAAGGCCCAGCGCGCCTCCAGATCCGCGCCAAGGCCCAGCCAGCGCCAGGAGGGTCCAGCCTCCTCTGCGGCCTGCCCTCAGCCGCCAACACCGACCGGGCCGGAGCCCAAGGGTGAGCAGCCCCCCAGCCCCTTCTCTGTGTTCAGCCACTGCTGGCCCAGCAGATTCAGCCCGATATGTTTTTTTCTTGGTCCTGCGAATTTAGCATTATCCCAGGATTTTCCAGTTTTGCAGAAAAGTCCATCTAGATCATGCATATAATAACTCTTTAACCGTGCATCGGATTAAAATGATTCAAACATGAAAAATGCTTAGAATTTTGTGTAGATTAATAATATGTCATTTTCATCCCATATTAAAATGTTTAACATGCTGTTTGTGTTTATTTTGCATAATGCCATGCTAAAATGATTTATTTCATAACTAATTAACCGTAGCTCCGATTTTAATAAACTTTATATGTAAATGGGGTGGAAAATGCCTAGATAAACTTGGTACACTCATCTTGCATGTTTAACAACATTAAAATATGGTTTAGGGCAGAACAGTACCAAATCCATAATTTGCATATGGGGATTTTCCGGAATTGTTGTTTGTTGTTCCGGCCTCATTTAAACTGGCCTAAATAGTTAGTTTTCATATGCTTCACCTCTTGCCATGTTTAACAACATTTAATATTGTTTGGTAGCTTATACGAGATTAAACTAAATATGTCAATGTGGTGTTTCATCAATATGCAACTCGTGGCATATTGAGCTCCACTTAATTTGTAGTGTCATTTGTTGCACTTTGCTATGCCATGCCTCATTAAACCGGACATGCATCATACTTGGTTGTGCATCGTGCCATGTCTATGTGATGGTTGTTTACCATGTTGTTTGCTTCTTTCCGGTATTGCTTCTTCTTGATAGTTCCGGTAACGTTGCGATTGTGAGGATTTGTTCGACTACGCCTGTTCATCTTCTTCATGGACTCGTTCTTCTTCCTTGCGGGATTTCAGGCAAGATGACCGCTACCCTGGATCTCACTACTATCATTGCTATGCTAGTTGCTTCGTTCTATCGCTATGCTGCGTTACCTATCTGTTGCTCTTCAAGCCTCCCAAAATGCCATGAACCTCTAACCTTTGACACCCTTCCTAGCAAACCATTGTTTGGCTATGTTACCGCTTTGCTCAGCCCCTCTTATAGCATTTTTAGTTGCAGGTGAAGTTGAAGATTGCTCCATGGTGGACAGGATTTTGGTTGGGATATCACATTATCTCTTATATTTTTAATGCATTTATATATTTGGTAAAGGGTGGAAGACTTGGCCTTTTGCCTAGTGTTTTGTTCAACTCTTGCCGCCCTAGTTTCCGTCATACCGGTGTTATGTTCCCGGATTTTGCGTTCCTTACGCGGTCGGGTGATTTTTGGGACCCCCTTGACAGTTCGCTTTGAATAAAACTCCTCCAGCAAGGCCCAGCATTGACTTTTACCGTTTGCCTCACCACCACCTATACCTTTTCCCTTGGGAGTCGCTCTCTCGAGGGTCATCTTTATTTTAGCCCCCCCCCCCCGGCCAGTGCTTGTCTAAGTGTTGGTCCGAACCGAGCAACCTGCGGGGCCACCTCGGGGCAACTCGAGGGCTGGTTTTACTCGTAGCTTGACTTATCCGGTGTTGCCCTGAGAACGAGATATGTGCAGCTCCTATCGGGATTGTCGGTGCATCGGCCGGCTTTGCTGGTCTTGTTTTACCATTGTTGAAATGTCTTGTAAACTGGGATTCCGAGTCTGATCGGGTCTTCCTGCGAGAAGGTCTATTCCTTCGTTGATCGCGAGAGCTTGTCATGGGCTAAGTTGGGACACCCCTGCAGGGTATAATCTTTCGAAAGCCGTGCCTGCGGTTATAGGGAGATGGGAATTTCTTAATGTCCAGTTGTAGATAACTTGACACCAGATCCGAATTAAAACGCATCAACCGCATGTGTAGCCGTGATGGTCTCTTCTCAGCGGAGTCCGGGAAGTGAACATGGTTTCTGGGTTATGTTTGACGTAAGTAGGAGTTCAGGATCACTTCTTGGTCATTACTAGTTGACGACCGTTCCGCTTGCTCTCTTCTCGCTCTGATTTGCGTATGTTAGCCACCATATCATGCTTAGCCGCTGCTGCAGCCTCACCATTTACCCCTTCCTTTCCCTTTAAGCTTTGCTAGTCTTGATACCCATGGTAATGGGATTGCTGAGTCCTCGTGGCTCACAGATTACTACAACAACAGTTGCAGGTACAGGTTCATGCGATGATCATGATGGGAGAGTGATGCTTGCTTGCGTTGAGTTCTTCTTCTGCTTCTTCTTCGATTAGGGGATAGGTTCCAGGTCGGTAGCCTGGGCTAGCAGGGTGGATGTCGTTTGAGTTTCTGTTTGTGATTCATCCGTAGTCGGATGATGCTCTTATGTATTGTGATGTTGTATTCATGTGGCATTGTATGCCTTATGTATGTATCCCCATCTATTATGTAATGTTGATGTAATGATATCCACCTTGCAAAAGCGTTTCAATATGCGGGTCTATCCTTGGTGGGACCTTCGAGTTCCTTTTGGATAGGGTCGCATATTGGGCGTGACAAGTTGGTATCAGAGCCTCGACCGACCATAGGAGCCCCCATGATTGTTGGCCGTTGTTGAGTCTAGAAGAAAACTATTTTGAGTCTTAGGATTATATATATCGGAGAGTAGGATTCTTTTTACTCCTCAGCCCCCTTCGTCGCTCTGGTGACGTCTCCTGACGTAGATGTTTTGTCTTTCCTCTCCTTAAATTTCACTAAATTTTTTTTAGGATCACGCGGGTATCTTGGAATCGTTCCGATGGTTTTGTGACGAGAACATTGTTCTTGGTGCCTCCTGTGTATTATGTGGCATTGACCCGGGGAGTTGAGCTCTGAGGTGTTGTCGTCACAATTTTATCGTTGCAGTTCTGGAATACCTGAGTTTTGCCGACATCAAAAATCTCTTGTATGTAGTTGTTGGTGAGATAACCTCGACGTCACCCAGTACTGGGGAGTTCGGGAGTATTGCCATAACTCGTATAACGGATGCTTTTCAAAGGTTGAGGTACACGATTTCCGAAGGTTTCTTGGTTATGCGTTGACGGATGGATACAGCTTGGATGTAGGTATTGTTAGTTTCAGTGAGATATATTGCTTCCCCTGTATCCCCAACACCAGATTGCATAACCAGAAAGTTTCGGGAGTTTTATAGGTGGGAATTCAAGTAGCTCTTAGAATATCTTTCCGACAGATGCATGATATGGGATTGGTTAAATCTCTATCATATGTTTGTTCCGGCTTATTCTACAAGCCAAATCCTTTGTTTTGTTTTATTTGTGGTATTCGAGTTGCTTCGAAGTCAAATGTTGAATCCATACCTTTCCTAAACGGTGTTCTCATATTGCTATGTGAGTACTAATCCTTCTTGATCATCGAGGTCGTCATGTTAATTCTTCTCCAACCGGTGCGCTTCTCTTCGAGATGATCCCATCATTCTCCCCATCCGCAAGATCAATTCTAAGTTTTCTCAACGGTGTTTGTTCCATTTTCCCCAAGATGCCTTTGTTTTCCCTCCCTCCCACCCTTTTTCTTCAAGGACTCAGATATCTTAATCAAGTATCCATCTTATGGATGTGAAGTCTCTTCACTCTTTTCAATCAATGTTCTTATTCGGTGATTTCCCAAGAAGATGCTCAATAGTTTTAAGTTCATCATGCTTCATTGTTGTTTCTTCTCTGATGGATCCAATTCAAGCTTTCAGTGTTAATCATTTTCCTTTCCTCGTGTCAAATGCTTTCTCATGCCGGTGCACCTCTCAATCACTCACCTCTTGCTATTCATGTGTTCCAGAGTGTTGAAGATATCTCAGAAGATTTCTGTTTCCATTCTTAATCCGTTGAATCTATTTGGAGATCATTATCTCATTCAAACTATTTAATTCAACCGGTGCAATGTCTCTTTAAAATCATTTCCAACGGTGTTTTATTTTTAGTGGGCCCTAACCCACAGGTCTTTTCCCAGGATCTTACCTGACTCTTCTAATTATTCCGGAGCTATTCCAAATACTTTTTAGAGTTTGACGTAAGAATGAATTTTCATCAGTCATATTCCTTATCCTAGATCGCTTTCGGAATATTTTCATCGTTGGTTCATCATTTCTATTCTTCTTTGTTCCGGAGTATCTCAACAATTCATGGTGGTTCTCATCATCATTCTCAACATGTGAAGACCGAAGAAGAGTTTCTCGTAAATCTTGCTCCATTCTCTTCAAGATTCATGGTTCTAGCTTGATGCCATCCTCTCATAATTGTTTTTGATTGTGATAATTCTTTTCACCCATCCGGAGCATTTCATGAGTTGTTTCCATTTCTTTCCTCCGAAGGCCATCATGTCATAATTCCTCATTCTCAACCTTCAGCTCTCGTTATCCAAATGTTATCGGTGCATCGCTCAAGTATTCTCTAATCAGTTCATGATCTCTTCGTTCTCATGTATCTAAATCCCCTCGAGCATATTGGTTCTTCTAATTCTTCCCGGTGATTCAATCTCTTTAATCGGTCATTTCCGAATTCTTACGGTGGTTTGTTCAAGATTCCTCTTCCTTTGTTCTCATATTAATTTATTCGCTGTTTCAATCCCACTGGTGGCTCCATCAATACCTTCTCAAGTTTACGCTATATCTTTCTTAATCCTTTTTCAAGGGGAATAAGTAGTATGCCAAATTCGTTGCTTGTCATCAATTAAATTTGATGAAGGATAAGCATACAATAAATCTTATTCTTATTTCCTCCAGGTGATTCAATTCTTTACTTCCGGAGATTATTCATGATGAATAAATTCTTGAGTACAAGTGATTCATCTATCTTTCCGGAGTTGGTCATCATATCACATTTCCCGGTTCGAGATGTTTCATCTTTTCTTTTCCGGAGTTCCAAGTTTTCCGCATTATCTCGTCGCGAAGCTTCATCTAAATCATCACAAGGCTCACCTTCTTCTTTCAACTTCTCTTTCTTTCTGTCATTCTTTCATTACCGGAGTTCTTCATGGAGGATCTACATGATGGTTCATCAAGGATTCCTTTCATTCTCATTTTGTTCTTCAAGACTTCTCTCGAAGTTATGACCCGCTAAGCTATACTCAAAAGTAAACATGGTGCTCAACACATGTTTTGTTTTGAGGCATTCAAGTATTCTTCATCTTGCATTCCAAAGTGCAATTCTTTCTACCTTATCTTTTGAGGTGGTGTTATATCATTCTTGACAATTTGCATGTTTCGTGATTCAACAGTTGTCAAGAATGAGGTAGTTAAACCCATCAACTCCTTCGAGCATGAGTCCTTCTCAATCCATCAATCTCTTCATTGGAGTTATCTTGGTATAGATTTCACCTAAAGCCTTCCCTAAGGAATGTTGCTATTTGTGGTGCTTATCAATGATCCAAGTTTTCTCCTATCCTCTCGGTGAAAGAGGTTTTCCATCTCTTCGTTGATCTCAAGCAAGTAATTGTTTTTCGTTAGTGGCAGAATTTCACCTCAAGTGTTGAGATGTTTCAATAAGCCCACTACAAGCTTATTCGTTTTGTTGTTGGTTTTCCAACAACCCCGTTGTAACCTTCTTGGAAGGGCGCTTTCCAAGCTCATTTGTGGCACAAGTTGGCACTTTCTTCTCCATTCTTTTATTCCAATGATCTATCTTCTATTCTTTCTTCCAAAGGCATTGTGATGTTGTTCTCTTCACTCATCATCTTGTTTTGTCAAGATCATGTTCTTTTCCATGCTTATCCACTTAACCGGAGTGTTGTGTCTATCATTCCTCTTTTAACCAGAGTCTCATCCACGTGCTTTCATTTTGCCAAGTTCAAATCATATTCCTTCCATGTTCAACCGGAGTGCTGCCCGAATTCTTCCACTCTCATCTTGTTTTAACCGGAGTGGATTCGAATTCTATCCTGTCCATTAAACTCTTGATTCGTGTCTTTACAACCGTCAAGTTCTCGTAATGTTCCTTGTTCCTCTTTTCTAATGGATTGTTTGCAATCTCGTTCATCTTCGTTGTTGTTTTTCTTTCATTTTGCTCAACCTCTCAAGGTTCATTGGTTTCACTCGTTTGTCAAAGAAGCAACTTAGTTTTACCTCTTCTCTTCCTCTTCTGTTTTCCCTCCGGTGCCATCCTAGATCTCAGGACGAGATCCTCTCGTAGTGGTGGAGTGTTGTAACGCCCCGGATACAACTTTCCATATTCGTAACTCCAACTCTTGCCTTTTCCGGAGATGCGATATGATATTTCCTCCGTGGTTGGGTTTTTGTCTGTTGTTTTGCATTTTGTTCTTGTTATGCATCTCGTCTCATGTCATCATTCGCATTGCATCGGCATCATTTTCATAAAACTTGCATCCGTTCGGGTTCCGCCGGTTCTCTCCGTTGTCCATTCGGAGTCCAGACACACTCGCACGCGCCCGCGGCACCTCCGAAATATTATTTTATAAGTGGCATAAAAATGTTCTCGGAATGGGTTGCAACTTGTCATGCGGTCTTATTATAGTGTAAACAGACCGCCTGCCAAATTTCATCGCATTCGGAGTCCGTTTGATAGCCCAACCGTCATCCGTAGCGGCACCGTTGCCGGTTTAATCGTCGAATTTTTCGGTCTCTGAAATTACCGCCGGGCCTCTCTTTCTCTCCTCTTCTCTCAGCTTGTGACGCCCGGATAATCGAGCTACAGTAAACCTCTACTAATGGTGCCATGTCACCTCGGTTACTGTTGATAAACTCGAGTTAGTTCAAAACTGATTCAAATTCAAATTTGAAATAAAGTCAAACACTAAAAGTTTTCAAAAGCTAAAACTATAATGTTCTCAATGTGGCAAATAAATCATAAGTAATTATGGTGGAGGATCCACATTATTATAAAATAATTAAAGGCACTAAAATAAATAAAACAATGACCGAAATAATAACTTAATTTTCTTTTAATTAACAGAGAATACAAGGCACTTTACTTTTGTCCCAAACTTTTTGTGAGAACAACTGATTTTACAAATCTAATTGAGGGGTGGGTTTCACTTTTTCTAAAAACTACAAACTATTAAATAAGTAAAAGAAAATAGAAACAAGGAAATAAATAAAAGGAACGGTAAAATAAAAACAAAACATAGCAAAAAAAAACGAAGCAAGCCCCCCCCCTCCCCTGGGCCGTTCGGCCCAGCAGGGCACCAGGCCATTGGGCTGGCCCAGCCGCGCCCCTGCATAACCCCCCACACCGAACCCTAAACCGCTACCACCCACACCCCCCACTCCTCTCATCCCCCCCCCCCCGCTGGATCTGGATCGGGGTGACGCCCCCGACGACCACGCCCGCGTCCGCTGCCGCCCGAAGGCCTCCCCGTCGCCGGACCAGCACGCCGTCGCTGCTCGTCATCGTCGCCCGGAGCTCCTCCGCCTCGTCCTCCACGTCTCCCTCGCCGCCTCGCCTTCCCCGACTCCTCCCCATCGGTCTCCTGCGCACCTCACCATCCGACGCCGCGCCGCTGCGTCCTGAGGTCGTCGCCGTCACGTCCTCGCCGGACCGCCCCGTCCTCGCCTCTCCTTCGTCGGTCCTCCCCGCGCCTCACCGCCCTCTTCTCGCCAACGAGGGGTGAGCTCCCCGTCGACCCCCGTCCTTCTCCCCCTCCGAACGCTATGCCTCATGCCGTCCCGTCGCCGCGCCCGCCTCTGCGTGGTCGCGTCCCGTCGCGGCTCCCGCACGCCCGCGCGTGCCCTGGGCGTGCCTCGCCCGCTGCGCCCTTTCCCCCCTGGTCGCCTCGGCCACGTGCACGGGCACCACCGACCGTGCCATCGCCCCGCCTCGCCTCGCGCCACAGCCGCTCGCCGTCCCTGCCCCGCTCCGGTCGCCGTCGCGGCCCCTGGCCGCCGGCGCTGCTGCCCCCACCTACCGCGGCCGTCGCCGCTGGCTGTGGCCCGCGCTGCTCGCGCCCACTCCGGCCCCGAACCGGCCTCGCCTTGCTATCGGGCACGGGTGCGGCTTCGCCTGCACCAGCCTGCCCGTATGCCCGTTAGGGGCCTTGGCCTATGACAGGGGGCCCCACGCCTAGAACGGTTTTATAAAAAAAAAGAGAATTAAAGAAATTATATATTAAATAAATAAATAATAATTAAATTAATTAATTAATTAAGGAATTAATTAAGTTAATTAATCATAATTAGATTAACCTAATTAACTAATTAGTTTAATTAAACAGTAGTTAGATTAGTTAAATAGTGATTAGCCTAAACAGTCTATGACCAGTGGGTCCCACACGTCAGATTGACCAGTCAACACCCCTGTTGACTGCTGACGCCATGCTGACGTCATGCTGACGTCAGCATACACTATTCTGGATAATGTTAGAGTTAAATAATTAAATAAATTTCAGAAAATTCATAAAATCTTTAGAAAATCATATCTTTTAATCCGTAACTCGGATTAAAATATTTTCAACACGAAAGTTGCTCAGAACGACGAGACGAATCCAGATACGCAGTCCGTTCGTCCGCCACACCCCCTAACCTATCGAACCCGCAACTTTCCCCCTCCGGCTCCTCTGCCCGAAAACACGAAACACCGGGAATACTTTCCCGGATGATTCCCCCCTTAACCAGTACCACCTCATACCGCGTTAGAACATGTCTAGCTCTGCTTGTTGACCTGTTATGCACTTGCTTGCTATGTATTTACTGTTTCTCCCCCCTTTTCTCTCCGGTAGCCCCCGTGACGATGCTGATGCCCCTGTGGACGACTACGTCACCGACGACCCCTCTCTCTTGCCAGAGCAACCAGGCAAGCCCCCCCCTTTGATCAACAGATATCGCCTATTCTACTCTATACTGCTTGCATTAGAGTAGTGTAGCATGTTACTGCTTTCCGTTAATCCTATTCTGATGCATAGCCTGTCATTGCTGCTACAGTCATTGATACCTTACCCGCAATCCTAAATGCTTAGTATAGGATGCTAGTGTTCCATCAGTGGCCCTACACTCTTGTCCGTCTGCCATGCTATACTACTGGGCTGTGATCACTTCGGGAGGTGATCACGGGCATATACTATATACTTTACACTGTTACATTACCTGTGATACTGTTCGGAGTTGGGGGCTGAAAGGGACAGGTGGCTCCATCCCGGTAGAGGTGGGCCTGGGTTCCCGACGGTCCCCGACGGTTACTTTGTGGCGGAGCGACAGGGCAGGTTGAGACCACCTAGGAGACAGGTGGGCCTGGCCCTGTTCGGCGTTCGCGGATACTTAACACGCTTAACGAGATCTTGGTATTTGATCTGAGTCGGCTACGAGCCTATACGCACTAACCATCTACGTGGGAGTAGTTATGGGTATCCCGACGTCGTGGTATCAGCCGAAGCACTTCAGACGTCAGCGACGGAGCGGCGCGCGCCGAATTGGACTGGAACGCCACTTAGGGCTAGGTCTGCTTTCGGCCGCCCACGCAACGTGCAGGTGTGCTCAGGGCGATGGGCCCAGACCCCTGCGCGCTTAGGTTTAGACCGGCGTGCTGGCCTCTCTGTTTTGCCTAGGTGGGGCTGCGACGTGTTGATCTTCCGAGGCCGGGCATGACCCAGGAAAGTGTGTCCGGCCAAATGGGATCGAGCGTGTTGGGCTATGTGGTGCACCCCTGCAGGGAAGTTAATCTATTCGAATAGCCGTGATCTTCGGTAACAGGACGACTTGGAGTTGTACCTTGACCTTATGACAACTAGAACCGGATACTTAATAAAACACACCCTTCCAAGTTCCACAGACAACCCGGTGATCGCTTTTCCGCAGGGCGACGAGGAGAGGATCGCCGGGTAGGATTATGCTATGCGATGCGACTGGAGATGCGCTTGGAGATGCTACCTGGATATGCTACTTGGAGATGCTACTTGGAGGACTTCAATCTACTCTCTTCTACATGCTGCAAGACGGAGGCTGCCAGAAGCGTAGTCTTCGACAGGATTAGCTATCCCCCTCTTATTCTGGCATTCTGCAGTTCAGTCCACTGATATGGCCTCTTTACACATATACCCATGCATATGTAGTGTAGCTCCTTGCTTGCGAGTACTTTGGATGAGTACTCACGGTTGCTTTCTCCCCCTTTTTCCCCTTTCCTTTCTTTCTGGTTGTCGCAACCAGATGCTGGAGTCCAGGAGCCAGACGCCAGCGTCGACGACGACTACTACACCGGAGGTGCCTACTACTACGTGCAGGCTCGCTGACGACGACCAGGAGTAGTTAGGAGGATCCCAGGCAGGAGGCCTGCGCCTCTTTCGATCTGTATCCCAGTTTGTGCTAGCCATCTTATGGCAACTTGTTTAACTTATGTCTGTACTCAGATATTGTTGCTTCCGCTGACTCGTCTATGATCGAGCACTTGTATTCGAGCCCTCGAGGCCCCTGGCTTGTATTATGATGCTTGTATGACTTATTTTATTTGTAGAGTTGTGTTGTGATATCTTCCCGTGAGTCCCTGATCTTGATCGTACACATTTGCGTGCATGATTAGTGTACGATTAAATCGGGGGCGTCACAAGTTGGTATCAGAGCCGACTGCCTGTAGGAATCCCCCTTCCAACTCCTTGGCCGAAGTCGAGTCTAGACATTGCAAAACTTTTACTAACATGGCTGTGTGTCTTACGGGCACACGTCGCCATTGGGTGGTAGTAGGATCTTTTACTCCTCGACCTTTACTCTGGGACTCTGATCTCTCCTCTATTCGGGTTAAATGAAGTTTACAAAAAAATCTAACTTTAGGTCCTCGAAAATACTTTCTCCCAGAGAGGCCCTTCGGTCCAGATGATCACCGACTGCACCAGAAGATTTCGAAGATACTCTCCGATTTTCTCTTGAGACCTTGTGCCCGTTGCCTTTGCAATTCCCTACCACTGAAATATCCCTATGGATAGATACTTACACCTGTCGTGCTTACTTTTATTCTCAGTCGATCTTGTTATTACAAGATACCCTGAGAATATTTTGTGCCTACTGCCTTGCAGTTCTTTGCCACCTGAATACCCCTAAGAATAACTTCTCGCACCTTCCGAGTATCCGCTCATCCCAGTTGTTCAGGTGTTCCACAAAAGTCTTCAAAATACTATTCGATCTTCCGAAAATCCTCTGGAGCCTTTGGCTCTTGAGATTCTTGTTTGCTCGCATTATGGTTAATCCCATAAGTCTCGTAGTCTTAATGACATTCCTTGTCATTATCATTTTGAGTCTGTTGACTCAATATGTTTGCGAATGCACGCAATCATCATTGCTCCATATAAATTACTTCTCCGGCTAAGCTGCCATTCTTTTAACTGGAATTGGTTCTCGACCAATCCAATTGTCGTGGGTTGTACCCTAAGGCTATTCAACTTATCCATCCCTAATCAGAGCATTGCTTTTGATCCTTTGATTTGGAAATCATAATTCCTTTGCATTTGACAATTGAGTTAGTCAGTTGTTTCTATAATCTGATCTCCTTGCATTCTTCTTCCTCTGGTTGAGTACCGATGCTCACGTCAGATCCCTTGTGGACCACCAGGTCCTTTGTTGGATTTTATCTGACAACGCCCTTCATATTCAATAACCTTGTGAGCCTTTCCTCTGATACATAATTCCTTTGGTAAATTGTATCCTCTGCTTTCTCAACCATGCTCTGCCTTCGAGCTTGAGTTAATTATTTCTAAAGATTCTGGTATATGATTCCACGAAGCCCCTATGGGTTGAACATATGCCTTCACTAAACCGTGTGAACTCGAAAGTTTTCACGAGTCGTACTTTTCTGGTATTTTGCCAGATAAAATTTCAAAACTACAACTTCATTAAGCGCGAGAAGTGAATGAAAGGTTGTGCATTGGAGAAGTGGGAGTCGACCTTGAACTTTGCGTTCATGCCCATGGACACGATGTACATCTTCTCATCGAAGCTTCTTTTAAAATCAATTATTCCCTTGGTATAAGTTCATCTTATATCTAGGATCTGGCCTTTTGCAACCGTGGTTCCGACCATGATTGTTCTTCTTTGATCTCATTTCTCGGACAAGTTAAAACAATTGTCTCCTATGGATCAATACACCAGTCCAACCTTTACTTTGATCTTGTGTCGAGTATTACCCCCCCCCCCCTGGTATCTCGAGATTATCATGGAACTGCATAACTTTTTATGAGTTCTTCATCAAGTGCTACCTTCCCACTGATTCCAATTTTTCACGGGCTCTGAGTTATTGAACACTCAAAGGCACCGATAACTGAACCGAGTCCGCTCTACGGTTCAACAACTCTTCAGTAAGCTTCTATAAGTACGAGTTTGTTACCCGATCACGCCATTCCTAGCCTGTTTGGCTATATCATTGTCGTGACGATTCTAACGGTGCTACCTGGTCCTTATTCTCGGAGCACCAATTTTCGACGATGAACTAACCTTACGTCGATTTTCCTCGTCATAACCTTTCACCTTAAACAACAAGCTTGAGTTCGAGTTTGTGTCGTAACTGTGGTTCCAATAACCTCTTGCTTTGAAGAGAAATTCTTAGACTATTGATTATTAAAACGCCATTCCGACGTTGGTCGTGCAACCCAGCCCATATTTCGGGTGCACCTTTCAACCAATGTTTAGTTGTGTATGTTTTCCACGAGCATACATCATTATACCATTTGAACTGACAAATGTCATCTTCTTGTACACATTATCATGGAATTCCATCCGTTTAGAAATCTCGATGAATTGTCGCTGAGCCCATCAGCCACCTTCTCATCCTCTCCTTGGTTTAATGGTGAACTATTGCTTCAGAAACCCGCTCCCATAGTTCATTTCCCGAGAAGCTTGCAATGCCATTTCAACGATTTGTGTTGCGCCTTTTCTTCTCAGACATCATGAATCTCAGGTATCCTGACACCAATCGGATCTGAATCTCGGTCAGATATGATGGTTGGGACACCTTTCCAAGAGTTATGATGTTGATCCTTTGATGACCCGGTAACCTGATGTCATGCCTAGCACCCCCCCCCCCCCGGCTGGAGGACCTATCCTTATAGATTCCTTTTCAGCAAGGTTATCCGTTCATCCATGAGGAAATTGTAAGACTTATTCTACAAGTTATTCCTGATGGATCCTTCGTGTTTCCAAAGTCTGATCTTCACATGAAGACCATGTCAATGCTATCTCGAAGCATGTCTGCGATACTCTGATTTTCAACAAGAACATCCGAAGCCCAATGCTAAATGTTTCTTGCTCAATTATCCGAACACCGTTGTATGGGTAATGTCATGAAATTTCTCTCCCCTTACCTAAAGGGTTTTCTACATTATATCCTATCATGGATATCATGCTCTGCTTATCCTTGGGAAGGATATACCCCCGAAATATGTGTTTAAACACATTTTTCCTTTCCATTGTTCTGTTTAACCTAATGATCACATTTTCCTTTCCATGGGTCTGTTTGACCCTTCTTCACCTCAATCTAAGCAGTGATAATCCCCTGCTTAGGTAAGCACCTCGTTGTACCACTCTGTAAGTAAGACCCT